>NC_042615.1:830747224-830842224 GCF_901001135.1 Rhinatrema bivittatum
CACACTCACAAAGCGGGGAGTAGCTGGCTTGTTACGGCGGTTACTACCCCAAAACCAAATGTGCCTGATACTTCACTTTCAATGCATATCCAGCATAGCTCTCTGCTTCAACGGCAGGGGAGAAGAAAAACTGATACCTCACGCATATCCAGCATAGCTCCCTGCTTCAACGGCAGGGGAGAAGATAAACAACCAATAAGGGCTGTATAACATAATCTGGGTAAAAACAAATAAGCATGGGTGTAGCTTGCTTATTGCGGCTTACTACCCCTACTACCTCTAACTAATCAAGCTAGATATTTCACTTGGATGCAGCTCCATCACTGCTTTCTACATTAATGGTGGGGGTGGAAAGGAAATAGAACCAAGAGCTAAGAGAAACAGATAAGTATGAGAGAAGAAATGAGGGAAGCTTGCTGGGCAGACTGGATGGACCATTTGGTCTTCTTCTGCCGTCATTTCTATGTTTCTATGTTTCTATCTCATCTCTCTGTGTCCTTCCCTGCTGAGGCCACGCCTATCGTGGTGAGTCCCAATAGGGCTACTCCCTGTATGTGGAGTCATCAAGATCCAGGGTTCACAACCAAGTCAAATTATAACAGGAATGGTCAGCAGAAAAAGGGAGGGGATATTGCCCCTGTATAGGTCCCTGGAGAGACCTCACTGGGAATACTGAGTACAGTTCTGGAGACCCCACCTTCACAAGGATAGAGTCAGGACAGAGGGAGGCTACTAAAATGGGCAGTGGTTTTTGGTCTAAAGCATATGGGGAGAGAAGATCTAAAGATGAATATGAAATAGAGGATATGATAGATATCTCAGCAATATCAATGCACAGGGGTGAGTCTCTTTCGATGGAAAAGAGGCTCTAGAACAAAGGATCATGAGAAGAGGGTGAAAGGGGGGCTCAGGAGTAATTTTAGGAAATGTTTCTTTACAGAGAGGGTGGCGGATGTGTGGAACGCCCTCCCAGTGTGGTGGTGGAGACATAAACGGTGCCTGAATTGAAGAAAACCTAGGACAAGCGCAGGGATCTCTGTGGGAGTGATGGGCGTTGTAAAACTAAATAAGCTGGGTGGATTGGCCATATGGTTCTTTTTCTGACATCATGTTCCTATGTTTGTCCCTCCCATGACCAGCATGACCATTGCCTTGACCTATCCTTTCCCTCATACTTCCCCACACATAATTTTCCCCCTTCTCAATCTTCTTTTGATAACTTTCACCTAAACAACCCTGTCCCCTTTATCCCTTCCAGGAGGTTCCCCAGACTCAAAAGGCAGGAGGATTCTCACTCGCTTCGCCCTGCCTCCCAGGACTTTAAAAAGTAGCACTGGAAGCCCTGAGTTTGGATGTCGGCCTCAAGGCTGGATGGAGTCATTAAATTGTCGAGGCGTGGCCACATGGCCATACAATGAGACAGCGCTGGCCTCCTGGCCGCTGGTGCCATTTTTAAAGGTCCGTGAGACGCCCAGGAACGAGGGGGCCTTCATTTCTGCCTTTTCATCCGGGGGCCTCCGTGGAAGGGGTATGTAAGGGTGAGGGGGTTTCCTTGCCCTGGCAACATTTTCAGAGGTGGCAGGAGGGTTTCAGGGGGTAAACAAGGTTCAGCACAGCCAGCTGGGTAGGCTTGGTCCTCTGAGGGGGATTGGAGAGGCTGAGGAAACCCCAGCTTAGCTTGGCCAGGACCCCACTGCTTCCTTGAGGAGGAAGAGAAGGATTGAAAGGCCTCATTGAGCTCCATTTTGGGGGTTTTGTTTGTTTTTTAATGTTTATTTCCGTTCTGGAAATGAACCAAACTGAAATAAAGATGAACTGAAAAAAATAGAAAAAAAAAATCCACCAAAATGAAAAAAAAACAGAGCAAAACAAAAACCATGGTCCTTCATAAGCCTGGCACCTGATATGAGACGTAGAGTCCTGGAGAGGCACAGATGAGCTCTGCAGCAGCTATCGTCCTCCACCTTCATTTGCGCCAAGCTAGAGGAAGAGCAGTTTGTAGGCCTTGCTATTCATCTTACCCTTCTGACGAGCAGCACAGCAAGAGCGCAGTCCCTGAGGCGGAGAACCATGGTCCTTCATAAGCCTGGCACCTGATATGAGACGTAGAGTCCTGGAGAGGCGCAGATGAGCTCTGCAGCAGCTATCGTCCTCCACGCTAGAGGAAGAGCAGTTTGCAGGCCTTGCTATTCATCTTACCCTTCTGACGAGCAGCACTGCAAGAGCGCAGTCCCTGAGGCGGAGAAGTGCAGCCCCCGCAGATACGTGCAATGCCAAGGGGGGCCCAGAGGTACAGATCCTAATTCTCATGGGCGCTTTGCATACAACGTAAGCTACCCAGGATTTGATTTCATCTTTGCTCTCAGGCCATTCTCTTACTTATTCTTTTACCCTGCACAGACGTTCCCTCTTCACCTTTATGGAGGTATGAAAGGGAGAGGATCATCAATTCCTGTCTTTTAATCACAGAAGGGCACCCAGTGAGCCCCTTTTGCCCTGCTTCTTTCCTATGGCTGCAGCCATAGGATTTTTAGATAATTTATCTACCTTGTTGTTCCAGTAAGTTCCTTTCTCTTGATTCTTTTCGTTTGCCTTTACCTGTCTGAGATGTAAAATTCCCACGTTTCTTTTGGCCGCTTGTATGGACACTGCCATTGTGATCGCTGGGCTGAATCATTTCCCGTTACAGTTTTTTTAAGTCACTTTCTGGCCCAGTCTAACCTCCAGTACGGTAATGCCTTTGCTACATAGTCACTGTCAGGGTAAATGCACACTGCGGGAGGAGGATTTGGATAGGATTTGCAGAACTGGTTTGATTGCTTGCACTAAAGCATTCTGAGCAGATTCGTTTGCGTCTAACTTTCCTGTTATCTCAGCTTCAGCTAGGGTTTTTTGTTGCGTTCTGACTGTTTTATCTCATTATCCTCTCTGCCATCAGTGTCCATCTCAGCTATAAGAGGGCTTATTTTACATCAAGAGAAGTTCATGTTCCCTATCTCCCCACAAACACAAGCGTTCCCTTATTCAATACGTGTGTGGGGGAGAGATCATGTTTATTTACTATTTAACTGGTGACTTCATGTTTATTTACTATTTAACTGGTGACATCTCTGTTTAACATAATTACATTGTGCCAGTCTGGCTCCTGAAACTTTGCATCCTATTAGTTTATTAAGAAAGGCGGCCCTTGAGCCTGTGATCTCCAGAGCTAGGGACATGGACTGAGAATTATTCCTAAGCTTAGCTGACTCTGGGAACACCTCAGCAGCAATTATCGAGCTGGCTCAGTGGAAGGTACCATGTCCATGAAATCTCTCAACTGGACCTGCACCAGGTGTGTCCTCAGATTGAGGGCCGGGTGACTGTGAGGAGCCCTCACTGACAAACCTTTGGTGGTCAGTCTCCTGAGGGAAATGCTGCATGACTGGCCTGGATTGCTAAAACATAGCGCACACTCCTGATCCTCATTGCATTCCTAACCCATGCTGGACTCCTACTCCACACCGGTTTGCCAACTTGGCCAATGCCTCCTGAAGCCTCAGATCTCCTGGGCCACTCAACCACTACCTGCCATGGTCAGGTCCAAGCCATGGCCTGCACCTCTGGACTCAACCTGCAGGAAATGGCTGTGCCATCAGGCGAAGAGCCCGTGACAACTTGGACTATGCTGGAGGGGTTTTGTACCTAAAAAGAAATAGTTAAGAAAAGAAAAAAAATTACAAGTTTGTCCTCCCACCTCACCTCTTTTCTGGTTTTCCACCTTACTGTTTGATTGCACCCCTCTGCAATCCTGGCCACGTTATCCCACCCTGCTTCTTTCTTGGTTGTATTGGGATATTTTGTCCTCAAAATAAAAATGTAAAAAATAAAAATAAAAATTATGAGGTCAATCTTCAAACCATTTAGACAGATAACTCCCAAGTTCTCTATCTAAATGGCTAGTTTTGAATATTTCCCATGTTTTTCCGGCTAATACTTAGATAAATAAGAAAGGGGGGCATTTCAGGACAGGGCAAAGTTAAGAAAATAACTCTGACGTTCAGAGTTAGTCAGATAGGTTTTTTGGCCTGGTTCTAGTCATGCCCAAGAGCAGGTCTAAACTCTAAAGTTATTCAGGAAAGTGTTCCCGGATAACTTTAGATTTAACCAGCAATATTCAAAAGAATATAGTCTGTTAAATACAGGAATGTTAAAAAAAAAACCCGGAGCTAAACCAGTCGCTCATCTCCCTCCACCCAAGCTGCAAAGGCCCTAAACTACCAGGCTGAGCCTGCAGCTTCCTCCCCCAAAGCATTTTCCATATCTTCATGAAAAGAATATTGAGGCCTGAAGTCAGTGCCAGTCTCTCCCCCTTACCCCCCCTCCCCCGGCTCCTGGGTTCCATCTAATCTGCTTATCTCCAGGTCCCCCCTTCTTCCCCCATCTCATCCCTTACTCTCCCACCCTTATAAACTAACCAAGTTATTAAGGTCTGAGCCTTTGAGGGTCCTTGATGTAGTGTTTGGCAGTCTGAGGTTTCCTTCTGCCAACCCCGGCACTTAAACCTCTCCTTCCAGCGCACCATGACACAGCAGGATACCGATGAATATACCCATGGTAGGGTGCCATTGACACCACCGACATCACCTCCTAGGGCATGTGTGCACCTGACATCCTCATTTTTAAAGGGCCTATGGTGGGAAAACCCAACAGGCACCATCACCCTCTCTGGCCTCTATAAGACCACTGCAGACATACCTCCAACGCTTCAGCAATAGGTCTCCCTATTTCCTTAGTAGTGTGAGTTGCTTCAGTGTTCCTGTCTCTACATTCCCAGTTCTTGTGTTCTTCAGTTCCAGTTTCTCACCTTCACCTTCTGTTCCAGTTCCTTGACTTCACCTTCAGTTCCATTGTCCTTCGTCCTTGTTCTTCAGTTTCTTAGCTTGTTGTCCATGTTCTTCAGTTCTCATGGTCAGTCCTTCAGTTCTTCAGTGTTCCACATCTCTTTGTCTACTCATCTGTTCTGCTCCTATCCTTCCTGCCCTGCCTATCTGTCCTACCTTCCCTTTGGATGATACCCAATATTCATCTCAGCTTGCCTCCAGGACTTCCTTGAACACTGCCTTCTACTGACCACAGCCTGCTCACTGGACATATTTGAATGCCATCTGTCACTGACCACAGTCTGATTACTGTACCTCCTTGAATGCCATCTATCATTGACCCAGACTTCTTCCAGATTAGTGCCATATACACTCTACCCTCGATGGATCTCCATCTCATCATCAGAGGCCCTCACCTAAGACCTGCCAGCCCTGGCACCCATAGGTTCTACCCAAGGGGAACATGGATTGGTATAGGCAAAGCTCCAGTTGGGCCTCCGTCTCATCTGGATCCACCTAACAATGGTGGCGACTTGCACGGATCGCCCATGCAGGTTGCATCAACTCCACCATAAATTAGTTAGTCTATATGGTTCAACTCATCTCTTGGCATTCTTAGTGTCTTGGAGTGCTCTTTCTCCATCTGGTAATATTTACCCTGATGTTTCATTAGCAGGGGTGGTTCTATCGGGAGAGGCAGTCAATTCAGGTGGCAAAACTTTGGGGCTGTAGCAAGTGTCTTCCAGAATACTCCTGCAATGACCACCTTATTTCCTACCAGACAGAAAAAGAAAGCTGTGCAGTGACATAGGTTAATGAAATGCCAGTGCAGATCCAACAACATCGCTGGCAGAAAGAAAAAGCCCTGCGGCAGAGCAGTTTACCACAAAATTTGCTCCTTATGTTATGTTACGTTATACTGATCTACCCCTGTTCGATGTAAACCGACCTGATATGGTATTCAACCTTGAAGGTCGGTATAGAAAAATGTTAAATAAATAAATTAAATAAATCATGCTGGAGGGGTTCCCAATCCCCCTCCAGAAGGAAGAGAATGCCCCATGGAGTCAGCATGGTGTAATAACATGTCAGTGCAGTCTCCACCCTTCCCTGGCAAAAGGAAGACCTGTGCACCAGTGGGGATCCCACCCCCAATCAACAGGAGGCGAGATCCCCTTGGCAATCTGGTGCAATGATGTGCTGGTGGGTCTCCTAACCACCATCAGCAGGACGAAGACTCACATGTTGGAAAATTCTCACACGCCACCAACAGGAAGAGAGAGTCCCACATTGGCCTAGTGTAATTATGTTCCAATGGGGTTCCCACCACCCACAAGCAGGAGGAAGATGTCCTCACCTGCAGGGTTCCCACTTTCTGCTAACAGGAAGAGAGAGCTCAGTGGTGGTGCAGTTTGACGATTTGTCAGTAAGGTTCCCTTCCCCCAGCAGAAGGAGGCATCCAGCACACTGGATATTTCTATGTATGCTACTCACCAGTATTTCCTTTCTGTAAATTAGACTGATGGACTGGAGAGCTTCACCCTCCCTTTCACTCTTTGGTCACTCAGCATGGCTAGCAACTAAGAAGCCAGATGGGTGATGGATTTGAGCCTATTTTCCAGTTGCAGCTGCATGCAGTCCATAAGTAACAACACCTCTGGTTCCAGTCCCTTTTTCTGCCAGAAACCCTGTAACCTTTTCTCCAGAATATTGACTAAGGTAATGAGCTCACCCAGATTGGCTTTTGTTGAACACAGATCATCTGTGGCTTACTTGAAGGGCTTCAGGACTTTTACCATCTCTGTCATATGTAACCAATCCTGATGACTTAAGGGACAAGCCAAGCCTATCTCATTTTCCAGAGAGAAGTCATGAAGGATTGTCTGTTGCACCACTAACCTCTGCAGCATCAGAGAGGTGGAGAGTTCTACCTGGTGACTATTTCCTGAGCAAGCTTGTGCAGAGATGTCCCCACTGCTTCCCGTTTCTCACAGAGCTGCTACGCAACCTTCTTCACATGTAGATGAAAATCCCCCACTGCTTTCTGGCACCTGTCTATTACTTCCTTGAGGACTAAGCCATTGTATCTCTTGGCCTACATCCCTAGGCATCCATTACTATATCAAGTACTTAAGGGGTGCAAAGAACTGATCCCCTGGTAGCATCCATCTTCATCTCTCTTTATAATATTACTGCCACTATCTGTAACCAAATAAATGCCCCAAAAAACAGGAATCACTGTCAAATCTCTCCTTCTGAGTTGCCAGCCTTCTGCTATCCTCCTTATTGCCGAGGTATGGCTCTGGACCATCACCTAGGTGTGCAGCACAGCCCGCCTGTACCCCGCTGGTCTCCACCCCCCAAGCTGCTGCCTGATCCTGCCTTGTCCACATGCTGAATAGCATTCTGTCTGGTCTCGGTATCAGTGGTGAAATGGATGGAACTCACCTCTAATGTAGCCAGCTGCACCTGGTCCAGGTAAGGCACAGGTAAGTGCCCCTCCAAGACAATGTTTTTCTTAACCAATTGTGCATTCACTAACATAACATTAATATCAAGGGCCAAAACAAGGGCATGGCAAGACCCACATGCTATTGAAATAAGACAAGATGGCTGGCATGTGTCTGAAAAACAATGCACCGAGCCTGCCTTGACCAACAATAAGGTCTGGTATTCTATTAAAATGAATAGGAGAAGGATAAGTTACAATGCCGTCAGCCTAGGTGGGCTCATCAGTCTGTTATGTCAGTCGGCCACGGAGCCCGTGACTTGCCTTCCTTACCCGGCGTCACGCCTTCATTCCAAGGGCAGGCCCCGGCTCTCCGGTGATGGGGAGAGGGTGCCCCCCCCCCCCCCGGTGCAGCTCTCCACTTCGCAGATCTGCTTGCCACAGCGTGCCTTGGAGCGCGGCGGAGATGCCGCTGCCATCTGCTCCTTGAATCCAGTCCCTTTAGGCGCGCTCTCGCTTCTCTAGTTCTTCTCAAGGGCCCGCGGCAGGCAAGGGCTGCCGGCTCTCCCCGATGATATCATCCCCCTGGGACTATATAAGGCAAACTATGACAGTCAGAACTTGCCTTGGCAACAGGTCTCCGCACTTCCTGTTGTGAGCTTCGTTGCTTATCTCATTCCAATTCCAGAACCTGTTCCAGTTCCTGTTCCAGCGCCTGTTCCAGTTCCAGTACCTGCTCCAGTTCCAGCCTCCTGTTCTTTCTACCCTTTGGATGGATCTCCTTGGCTTTGACCTCTTGCTCGGACCTGGCCTTGTCTCCAGCCGCCTTCCCTGACTCTCTGCTTGGATCTGACTTCATCTCCAGTCGCATGCCTCGACTGTTCCAGACTACGGATCCTTTATCTACCATCTGGGACCCTTCATCTCCACTGCTTCCTGGCACCCTGTCTCTGGACACTCTCTCCAGGATCAACCACACGGAGGCCCACCTAAGTCCAGCCGGCCCCGGTACCCAAGGGCTCAACCTGCAGGAAACGAGGGCTGGTATTGGGGAAGCTCCAGTCGGCCTCCGTTTCCCGCTTGGCCTCGCCTCCCGACAGTGCAGACCCTTGGGGTTTCCCCCATGGGTGGCACCAACACCACCTCGGGCCAAGGGTCCACCGCCGCAATACAGCCCTCATCACGCATGAAAGAGTGTGCAAGTGAGCACCTTTGTAGAGCTCCTTGGTGAGAGGCCTCTGGTGTCCCCCATTAGGTGGGGTGGAGCATAAGTCATGAGCTGTCAGTGGACCTGGCAAGCAATTGAGGGCAGAAGGTGTGAGTTCTTCCACTGAGGGGGGCCAAAGTGGGTATAAGGCCTGGAGTTCTGGTGAAATCAGAGCATGATTTAAGAACAAGGCTGCTCAGGTGAGGATATGAGCTGGTTTCTCCAGCAGAAATGACATCAGTACGGAGGCAGGATCCCTGGCTGTCACTGGAGCCAGCAAGCAATTGAGGGCAGAACATAAGAACATAAGAAATTGCCATACTAGGTCAGACCAAGAGTCCATCAAGCCCAGCATCCTGTTTCCAACAGAGGCCAATCCAGGCCATAAGAACCTGGCAAGTACCCAAAAACTAAGAAGATCCCATGCTACTGATAAAATTAATAGCAGTGGCTATTCCCTAAGTAAACTTGATTAATAGCCGTTAATGGACTTCTCCAAGAACTTATCCACATCTTTTTTTAACCCAGGTACACTAACTGCACTAACCACATCCTCTGGCAACAAATTCCAGAGCTTTATGTGTGTTGGGTGAAAAAGAAATTTCTCCGATTAGTCTTAAATGTGCTACTTGCTAACTTCATGGAATGCCCCCTAGTCCTTCTATTATCCGAAAGTGTAAATAACCGCTTCACATCTACTCGTTCAAGACCTCTCATGATTTTAAACACATCTATCATATCCCCCCGAGCTGTAAAGTCCTAACCTCTTTAGTCTTTCCTTATAGGGAAGCCATTCCCCTTATCATTTTGGTCGCCCTTCTCTGTACCTTCTCCATCACAACTCTATTGTTTATAAGATGTGGCGAGCAGAATTGTACACAGTATTCAAGGTGCGGTCTCACCATGGAGCGATACAGAGGCATTATGACATTTTCCGTTTTATTAACCATTCCCTTCCATTGAGGGGTGCACAGCATGATTAACGTCTGATGTTCTGGCAAAATCAAAGCATGATTTAACAACAAGGCTGCTCAGGAGATGTAAAATTAAACTTGCCTGATCTGAGGGTTTTTTTTTTTGATTGATTCTTAAATTCCACGTTCCCTCGGGTTTCGTTTACTTGGGAGTAAATGTTGTTTCCAATGCTCAGATTCCTTTGAGATACATTTGTTCCTGCTCTTGAGAGTATTAAGCAGGGTCTAATAACAGAGGGAGAGTTATACATATCAAGAACTGGTAGAATCAATTTGTTAATAAGGAATATTGTAGATTTGTATCTGCTAAACGATTGTCGGATCTGCACAGCTGTATCTCCAGCATAACAGGAATCTATCTAAGATCAGACTTGAAATAGTACTGCTCCCCAAACAATCTGACAAGGTGGCATTACCAATTTTAGGAAGTTATTGTTGGGTGCCTGGGCTGAATCGCACTTGGGTGTGGGTGGGCTTTGATGTCGATATTTTAGTGAAAGTTTTCAAGCCATGGATTGTTTACTTGCTGCACTTTCAAATTCTGCTCCCACCTCCCTCACAGCTAGATGCGCTCATATATAGAGAAATATATACTCAGTCCTGGCACACACACTGACGCTAGGACAGTAGACATGTATACAGGCAAGATTTTATTTTTTGTTTGCTTATTCAATTCATAACTCCCTTCCATCATTACATTAATTTCAAACAAAAACGATAAAAAATTATGTTTCTTCATGTCATTTGCTTTTTCATTTCCCATTAACATCAATAGGGGAAGCAACGCAGCCTATTCTGAGCTTCAGATTTGGAGTTTTCTAATCAATTCTAAAGAAACTTGCGGGCAGACGACATCATAAGGGGAAGGCACCAACACTGTGGCAAAAGTGGTATGACTAGCCTACGGTACCGTAAAGGGACAGAGGAGCAGAGCAGCTTCAAGAATGTAAAGAACACTCCAAGGCTTCTATAACAGGGCACTGACATCAGTGGCATGAACCCCCAAAGGCAGCGCAAGAGGAGAAAAGTGGCACCAAGCGAGGCATGAACATCCTAAGGCATCATGAAATGGGAGCAAAGCAGTGAAGGGGGCAGAAAAAATCCCAACAACTGATAGTTGGACAAAGCAGAAGGCTCCAAGACACCAGGACAAGAGGAAAGCAGACACCCAGAGGAGCAAGAACACCCCAAGGTGTAGAGTCTGGGGGGATGACAGCAAGGCAGAGTGGCAGCAAGACCTGTAAGTTGTAGCAAGAGAGGGACCTTGGAGTGATAGTGTCTAGCGATCTGAAGATGGAGAAGCAATGTGACAAGGCAATAGCTAAAGCCAGAAGAATGCTGGGCTGCATAGAGAGAGAAATATCTAGTAAAAGAAAGGAAGTGATAATCTCCTTGTAAGGGCCTTGGTGAGGCCTCACCTGGAGTACTGTGTTCAGTTCTGGAGACCGTGTCTCCAAAGGGACTGAGATAGGATGGAGGCGGTTCAGAGAAGGGCGACCAAAATGTTGTGTGGGGAGGGTCTCTATCAACTGACCTACACAAAGAGGTTGAAGGACCACAATATGTATACTCTGGAGGAGAGGAAGTTCAGGGGAGATATGATACAGACCCTCAGATACCTGAAAAGTTTTCATTATGCACAATCCACAAACCTTCTCCGTTGGAAAGAAATCAGTAGAACTAGGGGTCACGAAACGAAAGTCAGGGAGAACAACTCAGAACCAACGTCAGGAAATATTTCTTCATGGAGAGGGTGGTGAATGCCTGGAATGCCTTCCGGAGGAGGTGGTGAAGGTAAAATGGTGAAAGATTTCAAAAGGGTATGGGATAAACACTGTGGATCCCTAAAGGCAAGGGGATGGGAATGAAGAAAAGAGTGCATGGGGGTAACTTGCTGGTGTGGCAGTTACTGCCCTTGACCAATAAGCCTTCATACACTTGTCTGATGCAACTCCAACATTACTCACTGCTTCAACAGCAAGAGGTAACGAGGAATTGCACTCAGACAGCAACCATCAAGGGCCCTGACTTTGACTGTTTGGGAAACTAAGTATGGGGGAGACCTGTATGGCACGGCTGATGCTACCATAAGCTTGCTGGGGAGACTGGATGGACCTTTTGGTCCTTTTCTGCTGTCATTTCTGTTTCTATGTTTAATCTTGGGAATGGCAGCAGTACCTGCAAAGTGTAAAGTCTGGATATGGTAGAAATGCTGAGTGGAAGAATGGTCCCTAATGTATAGGATTAGGCGTCGGCGCTGAAGGAGCGCGACAAAGGGACCTGCCCCTTTGTGCGCCCCTTCGTGCGTCCCCCTTCGGGGTCCCGTCTTCACCTCACTAACTGTTCCTCAGCAACGGACTTCCCCCCTCGATACTACTCGCAACCAAATCTGCTCCAGAAACACAGAAAACCACCGACCCAAACCAAGAATCCCAGGACAACAACTCGACCACTCCGAACACCCTGCTGCCGTGGCGACACGTAATACTTACATGTCGCCAAGCCTTAAACGCCAGCCCGAAAATACAGTACTGTGAATGTACCCTGCATTTCCTATGTTAACTAATTTTGTCTATCACCGAGACCAGGTTCTGACTCTGTTTTCCTGACTATTCAACCTTCTCAGCTGCCCCCTCCTTTTTCCCCCACTGCCCTCCCCCCTCTCTCAGCCAGAACCATGTGCCTATTCTCCATTCCAAGATGACACTGCCCCTCACTACGCAAGCCCCCCCCCCAATACGCCCTCACCTCCCCACCCCTCGCAAATTCCTTATACCCATCGCAACCTCACCTCTCACACAACTCCTGGGCCTAACCACCCTAGCCATTTCCCTTTTCAATGCCCAATCCATCCAAAAAAAAGGACCTATACTAAATGACCTGCTCATGGACAACAATCCCAATCTATGTGCCATCACAGAATCCTGGTTAAAAAATACTGACCAGGTTTTCCTAAATCAACTCCCGACAAAGACATACGACTTCCTCTCCATCCCAAGACCTAAAAAGAGAGGCGGGGGTTTACTCCTAGCGGCCAGAAAAAGCCTCAGCCTCAAACTCCAAACCACTCAACCCCCGCCCAAACTAGAAATTGCGCTATTCACATCCAAATCCCTGCAGATCTGCCTCGTCTATGCCCCCCCAGGCCTAATTGAACAGGATCCCTCACCCATTACTGAATATTTCACGGTCAACATCAAAACAGACCTTCCTACCATTATACTAGGAGATTTCAATCTCCATGTGGATGCCCACCCTGCCACCCCCGCCTGCGAGATTCTACTGGACACCCTCAAAGCCCAGGGTTTCAATCAAATCATCACCGAGCCCACACACAAAGCAGGGCATACCCTCGACCTAATCTTTGTGAATTCTAAACTAACAATCTCTACCCCCCCTGTAGTCACCCCAGTACCGTGGTCCGACCATTTCCTCATAAATGCAAGCCTTACAACCAATTTCCCCACACCCACCACACAAAAACATAGTAAAACCATCTCCTTCCATAAATCCTGCACCACGGAAGAGCTTACCCTAGCTTTCGACAAAGTAACCAACAACCTTGACCTCACCAACCCGGACACCGCACTACACTCCTGGAACAACCTTACCACTACCATAGCCAACGAGCTATGCCCCATCATCCACAAAGAAATACCCCTAGCACAACTTGAAAAAAGGAAACCATGGTTCTCCGCTAATTTAAAAATAATTAAACAAGACCTAAGAGCCAAAGAACGCGCTTGGCGCAAACAACCATCCGCAACACATAAAGCTACATACAATAACACCTTACACACGTACCGTCAAGCGATTACCCAAGCCAAACGAGATTTCCACGCGGCAAAAATCCATGACTATCAATTTAATGCGAATGCCTTATTCGCATATGTCTCAGAACTCACAAGCTCCAACACTCCAACCCTCAACGAGACAAACTCCAGTAAGAGATGCGAAGAATTAGCATTGTATTTCAAGAACAAAATCGATAACATTCTGCTCCGCTTCCCTGCCAACCCCTCCCCCCTCGCCCCACTACCCAATGACAAAAGGATCAACCTTGGAACCTTTGACCTCATTACCAATATGGAAGTAGAGGCAATTCTAAAAAAGATGAAACCAGCCACCCACACCTCAGACACCATTCCCTCAAAAACCCTCCTCTCCATTACCTCCACCATTACCAAACCCATTACGGACATAATCAACTGCTCCATCACCGCCGGCAGCATCCCAGACCCACTCAAACTGGCTATAGTCAAACCTCTCCTTAAAAAACCCACACTCGACCCTACTGACCCTGCCAATTACCGACCGATCTCCAATCTGCCATTCTTATCTAAAGTCCTAGAGAGGGTAATAAATAAACAACTGATTGACTTCCTAGAAGACCACAATATCCTCCACCCACTACAGTTTGGTTTCCGTAAAGCCCGCAGTACTGAAACCCTATTACTGACCATGACAGACACCATACTTAAAGGTATGGACCATGGAAATTCGTACTTACTCGCCCTACTAGACATTTCAGCTGCCTATGACACAGTCAACCACCAAATATTAATGACCCGTTTGGCAGAAATAGGTATTACTGACACAGCCCTTTCATGGCTCTCCTCCTACCTCACACACAGAGAATACCTAGTAAAAATTGACAAATACGAATCCTCACACATCCCTATCACTCAAGGTGTCCCCCAAGGATCCTCATTATCCTCCACCCTCTTTAATATTTATCTCTTACCACTATGCCACCTTCTCTCCGACCTAGGCCTGAAATTCTTCCTATATGCGGATGACGTGCAGATTCTCATCCCGTTTCAAAAATCTATAAATGAACCCCTACAACACCGGGAATCCTGCCTCGCCACTATAGACGCCTTTCTATCTAAACTCCACCTAGCTCTAAATACATCAAAAACTGAAATACTCGTCATCTCTAATCAGCCTGACCGTTACACACTCCCCACACTACAGAACACTCTCCAGAATAATACCACGGCCCACTCTCAGCCCCTTTTTGTAAGAGACCTAGGTGTGTTTATAGACCAACACTTAAACTTTAAACCCCACATCAAAGCTCTCCTAAAGGGAGGTTTCTATAAACTAAACATCCTTAAAAAACTCAAACCCCTCCTCCACACCCACGATTTCCGCACAGTCATACAGACCACTATGCTCACGAAACTAGATTACTGCAACTCCCTTCTACTAGGCCTGCCTGCCACCACCATCAAACCTCTTCAGATTCTACAAAATTCCATGGCCAGAATCATAACCAGCACTCGTAAAAGGGACCACATCACCCCCATCCTAAAGGACCTACATTGGCTGCCCATCTCCTTCCGCTCACAATACAAGACTCTCACCATCCTTCACAGCTCCTTACATAAGCACAATCACACCTGGCTAGTTGAAATGCCTCATTACCGTTCCTCTGACCGCCCCACAAGAACCGCCCAGACAGGCACTCTCCACACCCCATCCCTCAAATCTGCGCATTTATCGCTTACCAGAGAGAGGGCCTTCTCTATCGCTGGTCCCACCCTTTGGAACTCCCTCCCCACCCTCCTCCGCCTAGAGCCATCACTTCACAATTTCAAGAAAGGAGTCAAGACATGGCTTTTCCGACAGGCTTACTCCGATGCAAACCAAACATAAACTCCCTCCCTTACTCAGCTCCACCATACTCGACCTACTCACTTGCTCCCTCTCCTGTCCTATCCTTCCTCTGCCCCCCACACCCCCCCATACTTCCCCTTATTCCCCCACGCGACCCTAACTAGTTTATATTTAAGAGAACAACCGTCAAATTGATAAAATATTGCTGGTCTTTTAGAGCACCATCTTAGTAATACATAAACTGATTGTAATTGTACATATTTTCAATTGTATATAGTTCATTTATTTATTTTTTCTCAATCTTTACTGCCTCTTCGATCCCCTCCCTCTCCCACTCCCCCCTTCTTCTTTTCCCCCCTCCTCCCCCCTGTCTTACTGTATTATTGTTTTTATTGTTTTATTGTTTTATTGTTTTTTGTAATTTTCCTCCTTTAAGTTCACTGTAAACCGGCATGATGTGCTTCACGAATGTCGGTAAATAAAAGTTAATAAATAAATAAATATAAATAAATAGGATAAGGGGGTACAGCAGCCAGGAAGATGTTTGTCTTCCTGTGGAAACACTTGACACTTATCAGATTTAGTACAAGAGAGCAGTATCATTGTTGTGACATTTGCTTTTATTATATACCCTGCTTGAAATTGATCTTGCTGCTAGGTGGAATTTTAGGTTTCTTTTGAAAGTGACTTTATCATTGAAACTTTTGTCACATTCAGAATATAGCAATGGTTTCTTATCAGTGTGGCTTTCCTGCGAATTTGCCATATTTTCTTTATTAAAAAAGATGTTCCCATATTCTGTAGCTCAACACAATGTCTTCTCTTTGTTGATTTTCTGATATTGCATTGGTTCTCTCTTCCTATTGAGACCTTCCCCACATTCAAAACATGAAAACGGTGTCTCCTGTGCATGTTTTCTATTGTGCCTGCATTTCTTCTTTCTGACTGAGGGTTTCGTTATAGTCCATTTATGTACATTGTCAGTCTTCAGTATCAGATCTCTCGAGGGCCGGGACCCTGCTGCTGCTGAGGCCACAGAATGATTTAAAATGAGGCAGCCTCAGACCAGTCCATACCCCCAAAGATCCAGACTGATCCTTGGGAGACTCAAAATGGGTTACTGGAAAGGCCCAATGCATAGGCAACTAGATGATTGAGAGAGACCCGCAAGGTGGAACATCTGGAGCATGGCATGTAGGCAGAGGGGCAGCTATATTTACCACTTCAACCCTGCTTGCACCTGCTGTTTGCTCAGCAGCACAGCCAAAGACTAGAATGGGAAACAGAAATGAAAGAGATTGAAATTTTGTTTCAGTTGTGGGCATCCTTCCTTCATAAATGAAACCAATATGATGGACTCATTCGTTTCATTTTACCCCATTAGTTTCAAGCTAATGCACATCCCTATAAGGTAGTTAGCTTGCACATTCCCAAAGATAATTAATGAAGTACTCTCTCTCATTTTGACTTGTGAGAAATAATATCTCACTTTATACCTGCATCCTGGATTTGAGGATATCGTACAACCCTGGGCTTAAGTACATAAGCAACAGCGAAATTAGATTTCTAAGAAGTCATTATGCAGAGGAAACGACTTAGCCAGCTAGATCACGGACTTTCATAATTGGCAAGGCTTGACTGGCTGCATTTCTCCAATCCAAGTCCTCACTAAGAAGCTAAATTTACTCGGTCAGATTCTCGGCAGTCCCAGCAATGAAGTCAGATCGGGAGGGTGGAGGCATATTAGGGTTTAGCACTGATTTCAGCTCTCGCCCCCTAACTTGATTGTGCTAAGGTGGCAGGCCTCAATCTTTCCAATCACATAACTCCCTACCAATCCCCGTCAATTCTTTGAGGGAGCCGCACACTCTCTTCCTCTTTGTTTTATTAATCACTGACTCGCTTTTCACTTTACAGTAGACTCTCCCACTGCGGCATCCTGATTCCCTCCAGTCCCACTCTTTACCTTAAAAGAAAGATCTGGTCCCACGGCCTTCAGAGCGGAGGGTGATTCTTTTCACGGTAAAGGTGAATAAATGAATGCTAAGAGCCGGCAGGATCAGCAGCTACGGGGATGGGAACTCTTAAACAGCCGCTCGGGTGCACACGTCTGCCAGCTCACGCCCAGGGACGTTCCATTCTATAACATACACACGCATATGTGCACGCACGGTGTAAAATAGGCTGAACGTGTGCACATGCGCATTGCAATTTTTTAAAATAGGTGCAAATGCAGCTTCTAGTGCGTAAGTGGGGGGATTTAGTAGAGACACACGCTGACACAATTACCAGTTTTCCCAGTTCATTCCCAGCTCACCCAGGCAAGGGACCAGGACTTCCAAACCCCCCCTCCCCCCCAGTTTACTAGCATCCAATCTACCCTGTTAGCCCTGACCTTTAAAACTCCACTGACCTGCGCATTTTTTTTTTTTTTAAATCTCTGACTTACGCGCCATCCATAGCAGAAGTAAAGTTACGTGGCGGGAGACCCCGACGCGCGCTCGTGCACGTATTAGTATGTACGCGCTAGTTTCGTTGTGAAATCCTGGAATGCCCAGGCTGAGTCCAGGCCACGCCCACACCCTGCCCCTCTCACCTACACGGGTGCCTTTTAAATCTGCTCGGAGCGCGCTGGCCCACCTTGCTTGTGTTGTCTTCTGGTATTGTCGCGTGCAGAGCTTTCAAAATTCACCGATTAGTCTTCAGAGAGGGTGAGTCTGGGTCCTTCCTCCTCCTCAGTGGGAAGACTTTCGGGGGGATTATGTGGAAGGGGGTTGAGAGTCAGAATGAACAGGGTGGGAAAGGGGGCGCCTTAGGGTGCTTCTTTCAGTGGAATAGGGGATCAGGGGACTCCTAAGGGACAGTCCTGTTATGATGTAAAGGTTAAAAGGGGATTGGATGGGAAGAGTGGGGCACTACTGCGGCTCAGTGATTTAAAAGGGGTGAGGAGGGAGGGGATTGGAAGGGAAGAGTGGGGCACTACGGCGGCTCAGTGATTTAAAAGGGGTGAGGAGGGAGGGGATTGGAAGGGAAGAGTGGGGCACTACTGCGGCTCAGTGATTTAAAAGGGGTGAGGAGGGAGGGGAATGGAAGGGAAGAG
Source organism: Rhinatrema bivittatum (assembly GCF_901001135.1). Taxonomy (NCBI): domain Eukaryota; kingdom Metazoa; phylum Chordata; class Amphibia; order Gymnophiona; family Rhinatrematidae; genus Rhinatrema; species Rhinatrema bivittatum. The sequence goes on from NC_042615.1 coordinate 830,765,439, forward strand.
TGGGGCAATACTGCAGCTCAGTGATCTAAGGGGTGAGGAGGGAGGAGATTGGAAGGGAAGAGTGGGGCACTACTGCGGCTCAGTGATCTAAAAGGGGTGAGGAGGGAGGGGATTGGAAGGGAAGAGTGGGGCACTACTGCGGCTCAGTGATCTAAAAGGGGTGAGGAGGGAGGGGATTGGAAGGGAGGAGTGGGGCACTACTGCGGCTCAGTGATTTAAAAGGGGTGAGGAGGGAGGGGATTGGAAGGGAAGAGTGGGGCACTACTGCGTGGTGGTCTTTACCTGCCATCCTTCACTCTGCTTGGCATGTTAGAGGCTACAAAAGTGGCGGGCAAGGAAAAGCATAAACCAAATTTACACAAAACTGTAAAATATCCAGATCTAGGCAAGAGAGCAGATCCAGGTTGCAGGCAAATGTGGTCAGATCTAGGCAAGAGAGCAGATCCAGGTGGCAGGCAAATGTGGTCAGATCTAAGCAAGAGAGCAGATCCAGGTGGCAGGCATGTGTGGTCAGATCTAGGCAAGACAGCGGATCCAGGTGGCAGGCAAATGTGGTCAGATCTAGGCAACAGGGCAGATCCAGGTGGCAGGCATGTGTGGTCAGACCTAGGCAAGAGAGCAGATCCAGGTGGCAGGCATGTGAGGTCAGATCTATGCAAGAGAGCAGATCCAGGTGGCAGGCATGTGGGTCTGATCTAGGCAAGAGAGCATATCCAGGTGGCAGGCATGTGTGGTCAGATCTAGGCAACAGGGCAGATCCAGGTGGCAGGCATGTGTGGTCAGAGCTAGGCAAGAGAGCAGATCCAGGTGGCAGGCATGTGAGGTCAGATCTAGGCAAGAGAGCAGATCCAGGTGGCAGGCATTTGCGGTCAGATCTAGGCAAGAGAGCAGATCCAGGTGGCAGGCATGTGTGGTCAGATCTAGGCAAGAGGGAAGATCCAGGTGGCAGGCATGTGAGGTCAGATCTAGGCAAGAGAGCAGATCCAGGTGGCAGGCATGTGTGGTCAGATCTAGGCAAGAGAGCAGATCCAGGTGGCAGGCATGTGAGATCAGATCTAGGCAAGAGAGCAGATCCAGGTGGCAGGCATGTGTGGTCAGATCTAGGCAAGAGAGCAGATCCAGGTGGCAGGCATGTGTGATCAGATCTAGGCAAGAGAGCAGATCCAGGTGGCAGGCATGTGTGGTCAGATCTAGGCAAGAGAGCAGATCCAGGTGGCAGGCATGTGTGGTCAGATCTAGGCAAGAGAGCTGGTCCTGGTGGCAGGCATGTGTGGTCAGATCTAGGCAAGAGAGCAGATCCAGTTGGCAGGCATTTGAGGTCAGATCTAGGCAAGAGAGCAGATCCAGGTGGCAGGCATGTGAGGTCAGATCTAGGCAAGAGAGCAGATCCAGTTGGCAGGCATGTGTGGTCAGATCTAGGCAAGAGAGCAGATCCAGGTGGCAGGCAAATGTGGTCAGATCTAGGCAAGAGGGCAGGTCCAGGTGACAGGCATGTGTGGTCAGATCTAGGCAAGAGAGCAGATCCAGGTGGCAGGCAAATGTGGTCAGATCTAGGCAAGAGGGCAGATCCAGGTGGCAGGCATGTGTGGTCAGATCTAGGCAAGAGAGCAGATCCAGTTGGCAGGTAAATGTGGTCAGATCTAGGCAAGAGAGCAGATCCAGGTGGCAGGCATGTGTGGTCAGATCTAGGCAAGAGGGCATTTCCAGGTGGCAGGCAAATGTGGTCAGATCTAGGCAAGAGGGCAGATCCAGGTGGCAGGCAAATGTGGTCAAATCTAGGCAAGAGAGCAGATCCAGCTGGCAGGCAAATGTGGTCAGATCTAGGCAAGAGGGCATTTCCAGGTGGCAGGCAAATGTGGTCAAATCTAGGCAAGAGGTTAAGATCTGGAGAAGCAATGAAAGGGTAGATGAAGACACATTAAAGACTCTGGATGAGACAAGTAAGGGAGACAAGGGAAGAATGGAAAACAAGGCTGGATGAGGCAAGACAGGAAGGCAAGGCTGGACAAGATAAGGCTGGATGAGGCAAGGCTGGACAAAGCAAAGCTGGAAGGCAATGCACTGCTAGGCAGGAGATCCGGTGCTGAGGTATCTGTTTTTTATCGGAAGGCTTCTTATATACAGAGGAGCCTGCAATGTCATCAAAGGGCACTGCGGGGACCTTCCTGCTGTGGGCCCTTTAAACCTGGTGTAAGCACCGGCGCTAGGCAAGCTATGCTTTGGCACACTCACTTATGTAGTCCACTGGTTTCAGCTTTAAAGGGGTTTCCTTTTAAAATCATCTAATGAAAATAGCTTAGCAGATGTAAGATGAATTATTTAAAAATAAAGACACCAGTCAAACATTCAAAAATTTTATATATGAATTAAGCTGGCAGTTTCTTTTCTTTAATAACTAAAGCAATTTGCATAACATATTTTGTTTTAACCAAATTTTGCCAACAGGTTATCAAACAACAGAAATACAAGAATCTTAGAAGCATGAAAATTAGAAAAACTGTCACATGCGACATCCGTTTTCGCGTGCGATATGCTTACAAAATAACTCCCTTAGCCAGCTAAGTTATCGGATTAGTTGTGAATATCAGTTAGTTGGTTAACTTAGCCGGCTAACCCAACTCCTCTCTGTTACATCCCTGGAATGCCGTTAACTTAGCAGGCTAAATTTTAGCCATCTATCTTATTAGCGAGCTAGAATTTAGCCAGATTAGTGCCCAAATACTCATTTAGTTGACTAACTTTTGAGTTAGCGGCTAAATGCTTTTGATTGTGGACCTTTATATGCATAACCTTTGTCTATATGTTTGTCTATCTTTTCTTGTTGTGTGTATTCAGATATTGACCTCACTTGCACTAAACAGTGTATAATTAAATAAATCTGTAAAACATTGGTGTACTTATCTCTTTTTCACTTAAATAGCTGCTAGGGGGCAGAATTTTGAATGCCAGTAGATAGCGTGGCATTAGAAGCAGGGAAAATGGGATACCCTAGAGGCTGATGAGTGGAGCTGCCCATCACTGCTTGATAATACGCTGTTATGGCCCTCGGCGGCCGCAAGCCGCGACCGGGGCCCGTCTCTTACCGGTGCGGCACACCGCCTCGTCTCTGCTAACAGCGTCCTGCTTCAGCAGGTCTGTTCCACGGCTGTTCGCCACTTCAACATGGCCGCGGCGTCGGCCGTCCTCCTGGGGCTTCTGGCTCCGCCCCCTCTAGGGCTGTACACGGCAGAAGAGGATTTGCTATAGGAGTCATTCCTGTGTTGGGATTGGCTCCTCTCTTTGAGTTCCAGCCATTGGGGACTATTTAAAGGCAAGGTCTGCATCTCAGACCTTGCCTTGACTTCATCTTGGCTCTCGTGGTTTGTTCCTGAGTCCTGTTCCTGCGTTTGACCCTCCGTGCTTGATTCTTGGACTGCCTGCATTGTATTCCCTGGCTCTCGACCCCTGGACTGGCTGCGTTGTATTCTCCTGGCTCTCGACCCCTGGACTGGCTGCGTTGTATTCTTCTGGCTCTCAACCCCTGGACCAGCTGTGGAGTATCCTTGGCTCACGACCCCTGGACCGGCCGCGGAGTATTCTTTGGTACTGGACTTTTGGACCGGTTGCGGAGTTTCCCTTGGCTCTGATTTCTGGACTGTGCATACCGATTCCACGACCTGCTGGAGGCGCCAGCTCAGCTCTGTTTCCCCGACCTGCTGGAGGCGCCAGCTCCTGATCCCACGACCTGCTGGAGGCGCCAGCTCAGCTCTGTTTTCCCCGACCTGCTGGAGGCGCCAGCTCCTGATCCCACGACCTGCTGGAGGCGCCAGCTCAGCTCTGTTTCCTCGACCTGCTGGAGGCGCCAGCTCAGCTCTGTTTTCCCTGATCCCACGACCTGCTGGAGGCACCAGCTCCTGATCCCACGACCTGCTGGAGGCGCCAGCTCAGCTCTGTTTTCCCTGATCCCACGACCTGCTGGAGGCACCAGCTCCTGATCCCACGACCTGCTGGAGGCGCCAGCTCAGCTCTGTTTCCTCGACCTGCTGGAGGCGCCAGCTCAGCTCTGTTTCCCTGACCTGCTGGAGACGCCAGCTCCTGATCCAACGACCTGCAGGAGGCGCCAGCTCCTGATCCCACGACCTGCAGGAGGCGCCAGCTCCTGATCCCACGACCTGCTGGAGGCGCCAGCTCAGCTCTGTTTTCCCCGACCTGCTGGAGGCGCCAGCTCCTGATCCCACGACCTGCTGGAGGCGCCAGCTATCTGGACCACACAACCCGCAGGAGGCACCTGCATCCAGATTTCCCTTCTTCCATCTCTTGTGAGCCTTGGAATTGGCCTCGCCTTCCGGCGGGTGGACGCACGTTCATCGCCGGACCAAGGGTCCACCTCCCAAGTCATAACACATGCGCAGGAATTCTGGATCTTCCCTCTTGACCAAGTATTTATTTATTTTATTTATTTATTTGAGGCTTTTATATACTGACATTAGTGTGCAACATCATACCGGTTTACATTAGAACTGACAGATGGAAAATACAATGAACAGAAGAGGGGGAGGGGAAAAACTGGTAATTGCAATGAGAACCAGACAGAGCAGAAAGGATGTGGTACAACTAACAACTAACAATTCTTATGCTGTAATGTAGCAAGAAGATTTGTAATAATTTATGTACAAGGGAAATACAAAATAACGTATATACAAGGGGACTTGCAAGGTTAAAGACAGTGACTTATACCAGAATTGTAAACAAGCGTATATCAGCAGGTTGCATAGGGGAGCGGAGATTGGGGCTAGTCGGGGTAGGCTTGTCGAAAGAGCCAAGTCTTTAGTTTCTTTCTAAATTTAGAGGAGCAAGGTTCAAGTCGGAGCAATGTAGGGAGGGAGTTCCAGTGCTTAGGACCTGCAATGGATATTTCACGATCCCTAGTGGAAGAGAGATGAGCCTTTTTAAGTGAGGATACTTGGAGGGGTCCTTTATTGATGGCCCTGGTGGACCTTGGAGAGAGTATTCATCCTTCCTCCTACACTATCTTTGCATAAATTAATTTTAAAAACTGTCTAACTGTCACTGTCAATCTTTTACAACCTAGTATATCACCCTGGTTGTGTGTCTCTGCTGTCTTATTGTACTTTTTTTCTAGCTACTTAAGAAAACAAAGAATAAATACTTTGTGCATGGCTAAATTACGAACCTCAACAATGCCTCCCTCTATGAGGGTCAATTTCTATAAAAATGGAAACTGTCTAACCATTATTAAAAGACACCAAAATGGATCCTGCTGATCCTTCACATTACCGTCCGGTTTCTACATTACCATTTCTGGCCAAAGTCATCAACACATATGCCAAGGGTTTGATTTGGTTACTAAATATCTCCTAGTCCTACTGGACTTATCATCAGCTTTTGACACTGTGAACCTTGAGATCCTTCTTGACCACTTAAGAGCAATAGGAATAAGTGCATCGGTTCTCTCTTGGTTCTCCACATTTCTTACAAACATACCCTATAGAGTGAAAATCAGAGAAGCCTTCTCTGATTCATATCACCTTCATGCAGAAGTCATTCAAGGTTCTTCACTTTCCCCTATTCTCTTTCATATTTACCTTATTCTCCTCTGCTCACTTCTCTCTAGTCTGAATGTCTCATTCAAACTACGCAAACGACATTTAGTTTTTATTTCCAATTCTGTTGTCAATGGAGTTAGCCTTGGAAAAGGTAAACAAATGCTTGCCTAGGACTGAAGATTAGCTATCAGCCAATAAGCTGGTCCTGAGTGTAAAAAAAAACCAGAAGTGATTCTTCTGTCTCACACTCAAGTGGCCACCGCTTCTCTAAGCATTCCCTTTTAGGGAACTGTTAAGCGCCCTTTCTACCCATAAAGAATCAAGCTCAGAACTCAGGAGTTCAAATATGTTCCTCTCTGTCTCTGAGTCCGCATTTCAGTTCCTTGATCCAGGCATCTTATTATAAGTTACATCCTTGTCTTTAAAGTCCCTCCTTGACCAGGCAGATTTTTGCCTAATAACATAATCTATATTTCCATCTGCACTCGACTATTGTAAGGTCCTTTTCTTGAGTCTCCCCAAGGCATACGTTAACACATTACAATTAATACAGAATTCAGCTGCTAGACTGACCTATGAGTTATCTTTACTGGACCATATTGCCCCTGCTCTTGCTGCTCTGCATTGGCTACCAGTTTCATGGCAGATCAAATTCAAGGCCTTAAATTTGGCATTTAAAGCACAGGTAAATTTGGTCCCACCCCGTATCAAGTCATCCATTCAATCACGGCATCCAAAGTGCCCACTCCTCTCATCTACCCAACATTTGTTGGAGATTCCTCCACTAAGAGAAGTAAGGCTGATAGAAACAGGATGTTTAAAATAGCAGGCCCTACCCTGTGGAACAACTTGCCCGAGGATATCAGGGCAGAGAAGGAAGTACTCCATTTCAGGAAAGCTCTGAAAACGTATTTTTTTCACTTTAGCATTCCCTTCCCCTGCCTCTTTCTAAGGCTTAATACAAACTAGGCATCTCTGGTGACACAGGTAGCCACTGGTGGTAATTTATCTTATGTGTGTGTGTATGGTATTGAAATGCTTGTTGATCTATAACTGTATAAGCAGAATTCTGATCCACCAAGATTTGTGGATTGGCGGAGTACAAATTGTTTAAATAAATAAATAAACAATTACTAGGTAGAGTTGAGGATTGAGTGAGGGAAAGGTATTTGGTTCAGCGTATGCGGGAAGCGAGAAAGTCAAGATTCAGAACAGCAGCCCTTCCATTCACACTCTCATTAATTTTTATACAGGCTCAGCTTAGCTTAGCTAAATAGAACAGTTTTTGCGTCTTTCGTTATCTCTCTCAGGATATGTTTTGTTTCTTTGCATTTATTTTATCCAAGGGTAATGTTTCAAAGACAAGAATTGGTATACGTACTTTTGTGCTTAGTTACAACCTTCAGCTGTAATTATTGTTTTAAATATCAGCCTTGAAGCCTAGTTTTCTAATAGCCTCTTTAATAAGTCCTGTCTGCCAAGGTATAACCTTTTCCAAAGAACGGCAAGCTTTATTTACAGGATGTGGAATTTAATTTTTTCAGCTTCACAAGGAAATGCAATGTTTATTGACTGGGGTGTAGTTGAATATAATTAATGTTGTCGTCAACTCAATTTACAAAAAATTCTCTTTCAGTCTTTCCTTTCATTCAACTAACTCCTTAAGCTGATAAACCTTGGCGATTCAAGTGATCATTAATTATTAGCTGACTTAGCTTATTTCTTACATAAGAACATAAGAAATTGCCATGCTGGGTCAGACCAAGGGTCTATTTTCCATAGGCCGCCGGTGCGCGCAGAACCCCGGGACACGCGCGTAGGTCCCGGGGTTTTTGGAAGGGGGCGTGTCGGGGGCGGGGCCGAATGACGCGGCGTTTTGTGGGTGGGGTGTGGCGTTTCGGGGGCGGGACCGGGGGCGTGGTGCCGGGGCGTTCCGGGGGCGTGGGAGTGTGGACCCCTTTTCAACCTCCAAAATGTTTGTGGACCCCCCACATGCTTCCATTTCATTTTTACCTGCATAGAAAAGTTATTAATTATTAATAACAAAGAACTAATTATATGCACACCAGACTCATTTATAATATATAAACCGTTAAATACTGCTTATTGATATAAATGGAACGCATATAAATGCAAAGCACAGCAGTCAGTGTGCAAGAATGTACATATATTCAATAACTTACAAGGTGAAAATATTGGCGGCCACACTGCTGGATCTGGAGCAACTGGGGGAATGGATTGTGGGAGGAAGAGAAAGTGACCAGAATGGCCTGGTGGAGAGACAGAGAGAGAGACTGGCAAGAAAGAGACTGGTGGAGGGGAAAGACACTGTTGGGGATGGACTGGGGAAGGAGATAGACAGAGTGACCATTGGAGGGGGGAGAGAGAGATCCTGGTGGGGATGGTCTGGTGGAGTGTGTCTACTACGTTATGCAACAAAATATGAATTCTAATCACAATATGGACACAGATGAATATGCTAAAGGATACAGAGTAGATGAACTTTGACCTGGAGAAGAAATTCATAACTGAGCTATTTGTTTTGCCAGCAAGGAGTGTATGGAGGCCCTCCTCCAAGATCTGTCTTTTTCATAAACAAGACGAGGAACTTTTGACCAAAAACAACTTAATTACCCAGGGACAGGTCCCCAAATCTCCCTGGAAACAAGAAATAATCAATCTAAGAAGGAGGGTTTACCAGAAGGGAGGCTCACAGGTGAACTCTGCAACAGCCCAAACTGCTTGGAGATGAAAACAGCCTATCCAAAAGGAAAATTCATCAGACAGGTCAACTCACAGAAAAACACTTAAACCACAAGACAGCTTGATGGTCAAGAGTTTACCAGACTAACCCATACCCTGCTCCAGAGTCACCACATAGCAGAAGCAGTGCTCCCCCCTCCACCGATGGGAGAGGGTGGCAGTGCTCTGAAATGAAGAAATGACCCCCTTTCATGCTCTGATTGACTATGCATGAATCATTGCATTTTCATGTCCTGACTGTTAAAATCTGCAGCGGAGAAGGACTCAGGGCAGCGGCTGGGGAGAAAGTGACTTGAGCCATGGCTGCCTGCCCCTCCCTATTTCCAGCAGGCCCGCTCCAGCTTGCCATGGTTTCCCCATGTAAAGAGAAGGTCCTGCCTGCTGCATCATGGTCGGGACAATGGAGACTTCAGCGTTTCCTGTCACCCCAGGGTCATCCTCCATAAGCCACAGCATCCCCCACAGATCTGCAAACTGGACCTCTATAAGGGTGAGACCTGATGGTAATTTTCTACAGTCATGGGAGCTAGTTAACTATGTTTATTAATTAACAAACCTGAAGCAATTTGAAGTCTCTGATATGTTTATGTCCATTAATGTTGTGGAGCTTTACTCAGTATAAGCCTATGCTGTGTTAAGGGCTGTAGAGGCATGTGATGTCTATCTCATTCTGGGCTTTTTGTATCGCATATAAAATAATAAATGGCAAGCTTCTGTAGCACAGCCTTCCCCCCCCCCCCCCCCCCAGAGAGGGAAGGGGGGAGCAGGCAGCCTCCCTCCGGCTACATATACCTTTACATTGCCTGCATTCTGGAGGCCACCGAGATTCTCCAAATTAGGATTCCTGTCCTCAGAGATGAAGTCCAAGTTTCATATCAGTCTGCCTGAGTAAGAATGTGAAGCCAGCCACTTGAAAGCAGAAAATGCCTGACATTCTCCTGATGCCAGGAGAATGTCAGGCATCATCTTAAAGTTAACTCTCTTGAAGGACAACAAGTGAGTCATCAAATGCCAGCAGCCCAGAAAAACGAACAAATGACTCTGCCAAAACACCAGCGTGCATAGAGGAAATCCTGTCTCTGAAAGCCCTGGTTAACCTACAGGGAGGAAAAGCAATTTAATGTCTCAGTTGAAAGAGGCCCGAGAGCAGCTGATTAGGTTGGAAGAGGAATTCAATCTGTCTGTACAGAACCTAATAGAGACTCAGTCAGACTTAGCTGGGCTGTGGTACGGCAGGGAGGAGCTCATAGGGATTCCTGGTCGGGCACCACACCCCCAACTAAGGACAAAAAAGGGAGATAGAAGATTTTATTTTGAACCGCCCTGTAAACACAGCACAGTGAAGGCAGAGTCTCACAGAAAGGCTGGGTGATCAGATGCCAGGCTCCCTAAACATAGAAACAGCAGGAGTTCCCCTCCCCTTCCCAACAAAGGGGGAGTGGAGAGAGAGAGAGAGAGAGAGACACACACACACACACATATACACACACACACACGCATACACACACACACACACACACGCATACACACACACACACGCATACACACATACACATACACACACATACACACGCATACACACACACACATACACACATACACATACACACACACACACACGCATACACACACACACACGCATACACATACACACACATACACACACACATACACGCATACACACACACATACACGCATACACACACACATACATACACACATACACACATACACACACACACGCATACACACGCATACACACACACACATACATACACACACACACACATACACACACACATACACACACACACACATACACACACACATACATGCATACACACACATACACGCATACACACACACACACATACACACACACACAAACATACACACACACATACACACACATGCACACACACATACACACACACACATACACACATACACACACACATACCTACACACATACACACACATACACACACACACACGCATACACACGCATACACACACACACATACATACACACACACACGCATACACACACACATACACACACGCATACACACACACATACACACACACGCGGTCCTCGCTGAACGACCTCCTGCAGTCGATCTCCTGCCGGCGCCATTTTCCGTACGGAAACGATTCGCGGCAGGAGATCACTCCAGGGGCCCCCGCTGGACCCCCAGGAACTTTTGGCCAGCTTGGGGGGGCCTCCTGACCCCCACAAGACTTGCCAAAAGTCCAGCGGGGGTCCGGAACGACCTCCTGCGTCGAATCGTATTGGTCTATGGCCGCCGCCATTTTGCGGCGGCCATTTTGCAAAATGGCGCCGGCTGAAGACACCACGATTCAGTGTGCCGGATTTCCTGCTCTCCCCCTTCCCCCGATTTAGCTACGGACCCGGGGGTAATTTAAGCTACGGACCGCCGCTACGGACCCCCAGGTAATTTAAGGCATTTGGGGTGGGGGATTTAATTTAAAGGGTCAGGGTGGGTTTTAGGGGGTTTTAGTGTGCCACTGGACCCCCGGGTAATTTAAGGCATTTGGGGGGGGGGTTCGGGAGGGTGGGGGATTTAATTAAAGGGTCGGGGGTGGGGTTTAGGGGGTTGTAGTGTGCCGGTTTTCCTGCCCTCCCTCTTCCCCCGATTTACGATTTTTGACGATAATCGGGGGAATTGGTATTGTATCGTGGCCCTAACGATTTTTGACGATTTAAAATATATCGGACGATATTTTAAATCGTCAAAAAACGATTCACATCCCTATTGAATTCTAATGTTTGATTATTGTATTTTTTTGTAAACGTTTTTTTGGGTCAAACTTTTTGCTTAAGGAGGGTGATGTACAGTATAAGTGTAACATAACATATGATAACTTCCGCCAATAGATATGAGCAATCTGTTTACTTCCTTCTTTCAGCCCTAGAGTCACATCTCAAATCCCATACACTGCAACACTGATTCTGTTGGGTCAGTGAGAAATGTCACAACCTATGAAGACTTCAGTTTTCTCCAGCATATTCAGTGCTGCTATGATGGAATGAACAGACACAGAAGTTACTGAAAACGCAAATTCTGGCACTCCACACGGGGCTGTCAGAGTGATATCTGGTTGTAGGGTAAAATTAGTGAATAATAATTCCTCCGAGATGTTCAATGTGTCTAACTCAAGTCCTGCTTCTCTGACAAGTGAGGAAACAACAAAAGAGTGGATGCCTCAAAGAAGTCTTTTTCAATTCTTTTTTAGTGGAGACGCATAAAACTTGTTAAACACTGCCCGACTCTGGCCGAGTTTCGCCACCAATAGTGGCTGCCTCAGGGGCTTAGTTGTACTGAAAGATTCAGAAGAAATATCCAAAAAACAACCGCAATACACGTGTATCGTCTTAATTCTCCGATCGATCGGAGGCAATCCGTGTGACAAGAATTAAGACGATACACGTGTATTGCGGTTGTTTTTTGGATATTTCTTCTGAATCTTTCAGTACGTTTACAACTAAGCCCCTGAGGCAGCCACTATTGGTGGCGAAACTCGGCCAGAGTCGGGCAGTGTTTAACAAGTTTTATGCGTCTCCACTAATAAAGAATTGAAAAAGACTTCTTTGAGGCGTCCACTCTTTTGTTGTTTCCTCGCGGCTCTTCTGGATCACTTACCTTGCTGTTTTTTGGGTCTGTTTCTCTGACAGACACTCATTGTGACCGTGGACAAGTCATTTATCTACCTTTGCCTCAAGCCCCCATTTAGCCTATAAGTTCTTTGGGGAAGGGGCTTCTGTTCACAGATGATATACTTTTGTTTCTATCTCATCCAAAATTCTGGCTTCCTATACCTTTAGACATAATTGACCAATTCAGTCACACCTCAGGATTAAAGGTTAACTGAGGAAAGAAACTTTAGCAAGGGATGCAGAAAGTGTCTAAAGAGAGTCAATGCATGTCAGATGAATGTGAGGCATGGCAGAGTGTGGAAGCATCAGTCCCCACCATTACGTTTCCCCGGGTGTGCCTTGTCGGTCATCTTTTGATTTCCTGGTCCCTGTAGTTTTCAGAATCCTGTGAGGATAGGGTCACCTGTAATTGTATTGCTTTGCATATTAAAAATCTTAGCATGTTTGGTTTTTTTTTTTTAAATTAGGCTTGTTCTGGAGCCTTAGAGAGGTGACGTGGCACTCACTGCTGATGGAGTGTCTGAAGTGAACGGGTGCAATGAAGACATTTTAAAAGAGGAGAGCTGCACTGAGTTGGTTAAAATTCATGTTGTACTCACTCTGCTGCCTCTTCACTACTATCAGAAGATTGCTCAGAGGATACATCTTTACTGTGTGCTTTCTAGGCTGTTGCCACAGATAAATGTACCCAATAAAGCATTCTATTTTAGGAGAACATGGAGAGGGAACCAGCTTCTGATGTCCATACAGGTACAAATGCAGCACATTCTTCTTTCCAGACGAGGAATGGCAGAAGCCACACAAACAGGCATTATACATTTAGCAGGTAAGGTTTTGATGGATGAACAGGAAAGGGCATTAAATAGGGGTTAAGGTTCATACCCACGGCCTTTCATGGTCCATTGCCGTGCTGAATACACAGCCATAGATTCCTCTACAAGTTACAAGTAAAATTATTTTTTAGAGAATGGTTCAAAAGCACAATGATATATCAGCGGTAAAACACTGCTCTCGATGGATCATTCCAGGTCCAATGGGCCTTTACATAGTGACTTTTAGAGACCTGGTACTGCATGGTTTAGCGCAGTTGGAGAATGACCAGTGTGGAATATGCTTTAATTTAAGTTGAGGAGAGAAACAAGCATTACAACAGTTGGCTAATGATAAATAATTAGAGATATAACTGGCAGATAAAAGTGGAGGCATGATGGTGCAATCCCCCACTCCGTTACGTTATTGATTATTTTATCAATATTAGGAGATCCATTGAAGACATTCAATGTCTGGAACAAGACGTATTACAGTCGGCACGAGAGCATGGATTTTTGACACCTAAAGAAATGAATATTTTTTTTAACGGTGCCAAAACTGAAAATACCAGTGATTTATTCGGCATCAAAATACATACATCTTTGATCAAACCATCAGGCTAGCCGATTATATCTTCTGCGGGTTCCGTATTGCAACCTCTGACTAAATTTGTGGCTCATCTTCTCAAACCGTTTGTCACACGGTGTTGTAAAGATCAGAACACCACTGGCGGGCCAGCCGAAAGACGGGGAGCTCTCCGGGTGGAAAACAAGAAATCACGGTGCGCAGGAAGCCCGTCTTTCACCACGGGCGCACGTCTGCTTGGCTTTCGATATTGGTGCAAAGTCCACCGGTTATAAGTACACGGGGCCTGTCTCAGTGCAGACGGCATTTATTTTATTTTATTTATTCCATGCTTTTCTATGCCTTACACTCAGCAAAAGCCCCGCCAGCAAGTCACCGGGCCGGCTACATAACGTTGCCTCCTAGATAACCAATTCTGGATGGGGATGGCACTCAGGGAAAAGAGAATGAGGATTATGTCAAATAATGGATCGTGGACTAGTTTGTAAATATTTAGAATTATTTACCTTTTCAGCCTAAAAAGTATTAATCAAGCCAACAGAGATCAAGTCACTCCAACACAATGTTTCAGGAACTAGAATGAAATGAAAATGCATTGCCATGTAAAAGGCTTACTTTTCTTTCAACATGCATGTTTTCGGTGGACGAAACCATGAAAGGGAAGAAGTGATGAGAACTGGCTCTCCTAAACATCCAGCGAGCCGGACTCTTCACGAGATGAGTCTGGGCGTGCTGCACGGAGAGCTCACCCAAAGTCCTCGGACTCCGCTGCTGTGGTTCACGCGGCCTCTTCCGTGACATTGTAGTGCTTCACGCCATTAACTGATACCACGGGGAAAGCAGAGCCCTGCTCAAACCGCAGCTCGACGGCGGCTTTCTGACAGATCCAGGGATAACGAGCTCTGCAGTCTTCATCACTAAACTCTGCCTGAGGAGTCACTGCTGCACAGAAGAGAGAATTACCACTTCTGGAAGACCTAATGTGAAATTTAAAAAAAGAACAATATTTAATAGCTGGATTTCTACTGCATGCTTCATCAGATAAGATAGACTAGCACCCTGTAATCTGGTCACCTTGAAGACAATAAGAGCATGGTAGATCAAACCTGTCTCACTCTGTGGTCAGGAAGTGCAGGAGCGTGGGCTGAAAGCCCCTCTCTCCCTTCAGAGGCAGCAGAAACATTTGCTCTACAGTCTCTCTCTTTCCTGCTATAAAACAGCAGGAAGGTGCACTGTAGAGCTCTCTGTCCTCTCCTTCTTCTTAGAGATAGCAGCATGACAAATATATGACTACTTCATGGAGCAGATACAAGAACCAACAAGGGAGGGGGGAGCCATTTTAGACTTAGTCCTCAGTGGAACACAGGATTTGGTGAGAGGGAAGTGTTTTGGGAACACTTGGCAATAGTGATCACAACATGATCAAATTTGACTTAATAACTGGAGGAAGGACACTAAAGAAATCTTCTGTGACAGCATTTACCTTTCAAAAAGGTGACTATGATATAATGAGGATATTGATTAGGAAAACAGAAAAGAGTAGCTGAAAAAGTTAAGTTTACATCAGGCATGGATGTTGTATAAAAATAGTATCCTGGAAGCCCAGATCAGATGTATTCCACGCATTAGAACAGGTGGAAGGAAGATTAAACAATTATCGGCTTGGGTAAAAGGTGAGGTGAGAGAGGCTATAATAGCTAAAAGAACATCTTCAAGAAATGGAAAAGGGATCCAAATGAAGAAAACAGGAAACAGTATAAGCACTGGCAAGTCAGATGCAAAGCATTGATAAGGAAGGCAAAGAGAGAATTTGAAAAGAAGCTTGCCATGGAAGCAAAAACTCATAATAAAAACTTTTTCAGGTACATTTGAGGCAAAAAGCATGTGAGGGAGTCAATTGGACCACTAGGATCTTAACCAATTCAAGGCGAAGAGACCATATCACCCCTATCCTCAAAACCTTACACTGGCTTCCCATCAACTATAGAATCCTATTTAAGACCATGACCATTATCCACAAAACCATCTACCTTCAATCTTCACTCCAACTCAAAATTCCGCTCCACCTTCACTCCTCTGCGAGACCAATCAGATCAGATTATAAAGGATCTCTTCATGAACCCCCCTCTAAATCCTCACTTCATCCCTCCATTAGGAAACGTGCATTGTCTACTGCCGGACCCTCTCAATGGAATTCATTACCACCAGAGCTTCGATAGGAACAATGCCCTTTCACCTTCAGAAAGAAACTGAAAACATGGCTTTTCAAACTAGCCTTCCCCTAACCAATTCATAATCTCCTGTCAGATCTACTCTGTTCCATTATAACTTCAATAATTCTGGCTGCCCTCTTGCTCCAACCTGTTATAAGACAAGCCACCCCGATAGATTTGTAGCCCCTTCCCCCCTTCACACACCGCCTGGGCTTCTCCCTCCCCCTTCTTCCCTGACTCTTCCCTTCCAAGCTTTAACACCTTCACCGTTCCTGTAAGTTTATAAATTGCTTATTGTTTACACTATAGTAGCACTATGTTAAGCTAATTTCTTCCTTTCTCACTTGTCCTGAATTGCGTCACCCTGTTTTTTGTAACTTCCTCCTATACTACTGGTTATCCCCTGTTTTGCTGTAAACAGGTACGATAAGATTTTTATCTTGAGCATCGGTATATTAAAAGATTCAAATAAATAAATAAAAAGATCAAGGGGAAAAAAGGACACTTAGAAAAGACAAGGCCATAATAGAGAGACTAAATTAATTCTTTACTTCAGTCTTTACTGAGCAAGATATAAAGGAGATTCCTCTAAATATTATTTCTGGCATGAGTAGCAATTCTTCTCTGCCGGAAAGAATTTCTTTGAAAAGTAGGAGCAGGTCATGAGTGTTCCATTATGGTTATGTTGTAGGAGGACAGCACCTACTCCAAGGATGGATGCATCTACCTCTAAGATGAATGGCTAGAGAAGTTCTAGGAGATATAGGAGCGGATCAAGCTTGAACTCCTCTTTGAGATGTTTCAAAGCCTGGATAATGTCCGGGGTCCCGTTCTTGGTGTCCATGCCCTTTTTAGTTGGGGCTGTGAGTGGGGTTGCCAAGGAGGAGTAATCATGGATAAATTACCTGCAGTAATTTGTGAACCCCAGGAAGTGCTGTAGTGCCTTAAGACCCACGAGCCATGGCCACCCCCAATATGGCTTTTAATTCATTGAGGACTATATGAAGACCATAGTGAGAGATAAAATATCCCAAGAAAGGAAGTTCCTTTTGTTTGAAGGTATACTTCTCTAATTTGGCATAAAGATGGTGCTTATAGAGTCTCTGGAGGGCCTGTTTCACATGACATCTGTACTCAGACAAAGACCTCAAGAAGGCTAGGATTTCTTCCAGATAAATTATGACATGGGAGTAGAAGAGGTCCCATAAGATCTCATTTGCCATGAACTTGAAGTCTGCAGGGGTATTGGCAAACCCAAAAGGCATCACTACCTATTCATAGTATCTGTCTCAGGTGTTAAAGGTGGTCTTTCATTCATCACCCCCTCTAATTCTGATCAGATTGTATGCCCCCCAAAGGTCCAGCTTGATAGATATTTGCACGCCCTGAAGATGATCAAAGAGTTTGGAGATCAAGGGAAGAAGATAGCAACTCTTCTTAGTAATAGAGATAAGACCATGATAACCAATATTGGGATGTAACTACCTGTCCTCCTTCCCTATGATAAAGAATCCAGCCCCTGCAGGAGAGGAAGTGGGATGAATGAATCCGCGGTCCATATTTTCTTTGATATACTGAGGCAAGGCCTCTGTTTCTGGTGCAGAGAGCAGGTAGAACTTGCCCCTGGATAGTACCTTCCCGGGCAGCAATTCATTAGCACAATCATAGGATCAATGTGGAGGCAGGACCTGTGCCTGCTGTTCACTAAAGACATTGGCGTATTGTGCATACTTCAGTGGCAGGCCAGGTAACTCTGAGGTTATTATCGGGGCAAGGTGCAAAACAGGTGAAACCTTGGTGAGACATTGCTCATGGTAGCAAGTGCCCCATTTAGTGAGATGTAGAATACCCATGTTGATGTAGTGTTGGTGCAACATGAACCAGAGTAAGCCCAGAATGACCTCATTAACTGCCTTAGGAAGCACATACAAGCTAATGTGCTCTTGGTGTAGGAGGCCAGTCTACATGTTGAATGAACACTAGCCATCATGTCTCACCCCAGTAATGGTTCTTCATAAACATAAGAGATGGTGAACATGGTGTCCAATGAAACTGCTGTATCAATGACTCATGGATGAAGCTGCCTTCAGCGCCAGTATCTAGAAAGACGTGTGTATCAACATGGGTGTCCCCGACTGAGAGGTGTACTGGTACTAGGATTTGCGGAGTGGTACAATATTGACCTAGTGTGGCCTCTCCCACCAGACCTAGGTCTTGGAGCTTGCCAGGTTAACCAGGCAATGATTTGCGAAGTGTCTCGATGCTGCACAATATAAGCATAGGTTGAGGCACCTGCGCCTCTGCTTCTCCTCTGGAGTCAATTTGAAGTGATTCACTTGCATGGGCTTCTCAGGGAGAGCACTGGGTTCAGGAACCAGCATGGTAATTATGGGATGCTGGAAACTGGGAGCCAAACAGATCAGATGTCGAGTCACACCCTCTCACAGGCTCACTCCTGGAAACAAAGGTCAAGGCGTATGGCCAAGCTGATCAGGCCCTCCAGGGTGTTGGGTAGATCTTGTCCTACTAGCTCATCTTTGATTTTCTCTGATAGCCTTTGATGAAAGATGGCAATCAAGCTGTCATCACCCCATTGGAGTTCAGCTACGAATGTATGAAAGTGAATGACATATTCACCTACAGTCCTGGAGACTTGTCAGATCTAAAGTAGTTCAGCAGCCATGGAGGGTGTCCATCTGAATTCATCCAATATCAGCCAGAACCCTCTCAGGAAACTGCCCACGTTCTTCAAAAGTGGGTCATTATCCTCCCAAAAGGGGGAGGCCCAGGCTAGGGCAGACCCTTTTACCTGGTCTGAGGGAAAAAAACAGTGCCTGTAGTTTAAATTGCATCCAGTGCTGATTCAAGAAGCCTCAACACTTCTTGGGATCCCCCCATACTGGGGTGGGAAGGTAGATAGAGCATGGTGAAAGTGGAATGAACAGGAGGAGCTGGAGTGGGTGCTGTGATCACAGAAGCTTCGTGCTAGGAATCCAGGCCTTTCATGAGATGCATCAAATTCTGTAGCTTATCTTGCTGCTGCTTCAACTGGAGTGCTTGTCCAGAGATGGCAGAGGCTTGAGACGAGTCCACGGAGCTCATGGCGTCAACAAACTGTAAAGGGTAATTTATATGGGAGTCCTTTGTGCTTTGGCATAGTTGACTCAGTTGAATATGTATACTCTGGAGGAGAGGAGGAGTAGGGGTGATATGATACAGACTTCAGATACTTGAAAGATTTTAATGATCCATGGTGAACATGGTCAAATTGTTTCCTCTTAGAGATGTGCATTCGTGTTTGCCGAATTGGAAAATTTCAACAAAATTGTCCAATTCGGCATGTTTTAGGGAGCCCGAAAAAGATCGGGATTTTCCCATTTTTTTGCAAAAATTCATTTTTCCGATTAGTGCGCACTAACAGGAGTCAGTGCACGCTAACTCCCCGTTAGTGCGCGCTAACTCCCATTAGCGCACACTAACAAAAAGTAACAAAATCTAACAGTTTTTGTTAGCACGCACTAACTAAAAATAGATTTTTTGCGAAAAAAAAGACCCCGAAACGAAAAAACCCGACATTTTCCATGGTGGCCGAAAAACAAAGAACGACAAGACAGAGTATACATAGTCAGGTTCTTCAACCTCTAATCATAAGGCATTTGATGGAGACCATCCATCATTTTGGTCGCCCTTCTCTGGACTGCCTCCATCCTTTCTCTGTCCCTTTTGAGATATGGTCTCCAGAACTGAACAAGGTACTCTAGGTGAATCCTCAACAAGAACCTGTACATGGGAATTAACACTTCCTTTACTTACTAGATATATCTCTCTCTATAAAGCCCAGCATTCTTCTGGCTTTAGCTATCGCCCTGTCACATTGCTTCACTGACTTCAGGTCGTTAGATACTATCACCCCTGTTCCGTGCACATCAGCCCTTCACCCCCCAACACATACAATTCTTTCAGATTACCACACCCCAGATGCATGACTCTGCAATTCTTGGCATTGAATCTCAGCTTCCATATCTTTGACCACTCTTCCAGCTTCCTTAAATCCCATCTCATTCTCTCTACTCCTTCCGGCGCATCTGCTCTGTTGCAGATCTTAGTATCATCCACAAATAGACAAATTTTACCTTCTATCCCTTCCGCAATGTCGCTCACAAAGATGTTGAACAGAACCGGTCCCAACACCGATCCCTGTGGCACTCCACTTAACACCATTCTCTCTTCAGAGTAGGTTCCATTTATCATCATATGTTGTCTTCTATCCATCAACCAGTTTGTAATCCATGCCACCACCTTGGAGCTCTCTCCCAAGCTTCTCATTTTGCTGATGAGTGTTCTATGTGGGACCGATTCAAAAGCTTTACTAAAATCCAAATAAAATACATGGAGCACTCTTCACTGATCCAGTTCTCTAGTCACCCAATCAAAGAAATCAATTAGATTCATCTGACAGGACCTTCCCCTAGTAAAACCATGTTGTCTCGGGTCCAGCAATCCCCCTAACTAGATATTTCACTCTCCTTTCCTTCAGCAGTGTCTCCATTAATTTTCCCACCACCGAGGTGATGCTAACCGGCCTGTAGTTTCCAGCCTTTTCTCTGCTCCCACTCTTGTGTAGCGGAACCACCACCGTTCTTCTCCAGTCACTAGGTACCACACCCTTATCCAGGGATCTATTGACAAGGTCACACAGCGGACCCACCAGCATATCTTTGAGCTCCCTCAGGCCCCATGTCTTTGTCCAATTTCAGTTTTCCAGCTCTTCCCATACATTCTCTTCTGTAAATGGAGTTACATCTACTCCACCTCCTTCTACAGTTAAGTTAACAAGTGATGGACCTTCGAGGGTCTTCCTTAGTGAACACTGAACTGAAGTATTTGTTTAATATTTCTGTCATTTCTTCATCTCTCTACACCCATTAATCCTACTCATCTTTCAATTTCACTATACCTCTATGGACCTTTCTCCTTTCTCTGATGTATGTGAACTTTATCTGCTTGGCAATCCTTTCCTCTGCCTGACCTTTTGCTTTCTTGATTACTTTTTTTGTCTCCCTCAGTTTCACCAGATAATCCTCCCTGTGTTCCATTTTTCGGGATCCTTTATATTTATTAAAAGCTGCTCTTTTGCTTTTATTACATCAGCCACTTCCTTTGTGAACCAGATTGGATTCTTATTTCTCTTACTTTTGTTTACTTTTCTAACATATAGATTTGTTGCTTTTGTAATTGCTCCTTTTAGTTTGGCCCACTGTTGTTCCACTGTTGTTTTGCGAATGATACCAAAATCTGCAACAGGGTAGACAGCTAGAAAGGGGTGGAAGGCATGAAGAAGGAAGTTTTAGGAATGGTCTAGATTCTGGCAGGAAAGAATGCTAAAAATTCAGTCATTCATTTGGGCTTCAGTAGAGTCTAGGAGTGAAATTCTTCTATGCGCAAAACAAGAGCAGAATCCGAGGGTGATGATATCTAATGATCTCAAGGTGGCCGAACAGGTGGATAAAATGATGACAAAAGCAAGAATGATGCTTGACTGCACAGAAAGAGGAATAGTCTGCAGAAAATGGAAGTGATATTGCTCCTGTATCTCATTTGGAATACTCTGTAGTTCTGAAGATGGCACCTTCAAAAGATATAAACATTATGGAGTCAGTGCTGTCCAGTGAGTGGCTACTAAAATGGTCAATGGTCTTTATTCTAAAGCATATGGGGACAGACATAAAGATCTAAACATGTTTACCCTAGAGGAAGGGCGAGAGAGGAGAAAATATGATACACATCATGGGTATTAATGCATAGTAGGTGGATCTCTTCAATGGAAAATAATATCTGGAATGAGGGATCATGGGGTGAGGTGAAAGGAGTAATATAAAGGTGTATTTCTTTACATAAAAAGGGTAATGGATAGGGATGTGAATCGTGTCCTCGATCGTCTTAACGATCGATTTCGGCTGGGAGGGGGAGGGAATCGTATTGTTGCCGTTTGGGGGGGTAAAATATCGTGAAAAATCATTAAAAATCGTTAAAAATCGAAAAAATCGAAAAAATCTAAAAAACCGGCACATTAAAACCCCCTAAAACCCACCCCCGACCCTTTAAATTAAATCCCCCACCCTCCCGAACCCCCCCCCAAATAACTTAAATAACCTGCGGGTCCAGCGGCGGTCCGGAACGGGCTCCTGCTCCTGAATCTTGTCGTCTTCAGCCGGCGCCATTTTCCAAAATGGCGCCGAAAAATGGCGGCGGCCATAGACGAAAAAGATTGGACGGCAGGAGGTCCTTCCGGACCCCCGCTGGACTTTTGGCAAGTCTCGTGGGGGTCAGGAGGCCCCCCACAAGCTGGCCAAAAGTTCCTGGAGGTCCAGCGGGGGTCAGGGAGCGATTTCCCGCCGCGAATCGTTTTCGTACGGAAAATGGCGCCGGCAGGAGATCGACTGCAGGAGGTCGTTCAGCGAGGCGCCGGAACCCTCGCTGAACGACCTCCTGCAGTCGATCTCCTGCCGGCGCCATTTTCCGTAAGGGTCGGGGGTGGGTTTTAGGGGGTTTTAGTGTGCCGGCTCACGATTCTAACGATTTATAACGATAAATCGTTAGAATCTGTATTGTATTGTGTTCCATAACGGTTTAAGACGATATTAAAATTATCGGACGATAATTTTAATCGTCCTAAAACGATTCACATCCCTAGTAATGGATGCATGGAACAGCTTCACTGTGGAAGTGGTGGAAACAAGTAAGTTATCTGAATTCATGAAAGCATAGGGAAAGCACAGGGGATCTCTGAGAGACAGGTAGGGATTGTAGAGTTGTATAGGCCGTAGGGTCTTTTTCTGTCATCATGTTTGTTTGTTTCTTTGTAATTTTGACATCTCTTGCCATTTTTGACATCTTACCCCAATTCTGTACCATCCAACCATATCCATATGTTGTTTATCTTGTGCAAACCAATCCAGTATTTTTTATTTCTTGAAATTTCCATGAGAACCTGAAATAAAAAGCACATCCTCATGAATCTCCACTTCCTACACTCTAGGGAACAAGAACTCTCAGCCTTGCTTGCATGGTTTAGCATCAAAACAAGCAGATTTTGTCCAGTTTGACATAGAATGAAATCAGGTACCAGCTAATCCGGGGCTCCCTAAACCTGTTCTCATGATCCTACGGGATATCCCCAATGGATATGCATGAGATATATTTGCATATACTTGGTTTCCAATTGCACATCCCAGGTAGCTTGAAAACCCTATAGCCTGTGGGGTCACAAGGATGGGATTGGAAAGGCAGGAGCTACAGCATTCTACATCAAGCACATGGCAGCTCCTTAATATCTTAAAAACACAAGAAATGTCACGTTAGGTCAGGCCACAAGGTCCAATCAAGCCCAGCATCCTGTATCTGACAGTGGTCAATCCAGTGATTTATGAAGTGTTCTGCAGGAGTTTATGGGGCAATCCATTTTCTGTTGCTCACTCCCAGAAGTAAGATGTGGTGATGTTGAAATTCTCATGGTTAATAATTATTAATGGACCTGTCCTCCCACAACTTGTCCAAAACCTTTTTACACCCGTCTATAATATTAACCTTCACCACCTCTTTGGCAAAAAAACTTCACAGCGTAATGGTGCATTGACTGAAAAAGACTTTCAATGATTTGTGTTGAACCTGTTACCAGTTAGTTTCATGAAGTGTCCTCTTGTTTTGGCATTATTTACCTCTTCCACCCCACTCATGATTTTATAAGCTTCCTTCATGTCCCTCTCTCTGCCATCTTTTCCAAGCTGAAGAGCCCTCGTCTGCCTATCCATCGTTTATAGTGAATGGAAGCACCTCCCAAGCTGGGTCAGACCAAGGGTCCATCAAGCTCAGCATCCTGTTTCCAACAGAGGCCAAACCAGGCCACAAGAACCTGGCAATTACCCAAACACTAAGAAGATCCCATGCTACTGATGCAATTAATAGCAGTGGCCATTTGACCCATTGCCAATAGCAGAGACCACTTGACCCATTGCCTTACAAAATGGTTTAAAAAAAAAACAACCCAGAATTGGCCAGTACAGAGTTTTACTTCCAATTGTTAATAACAGTCTGGAACTGGGGTGTTTTCCCTTCACTATCAAAAGAAGCTGGGATTCATCCTCTTTTAAAAAAGAAATTGTTGGTCCCAGGATCACTGAATTATTATAGAGCAGTTTCAATCTTCCATTTTAAGAGAAAGTTACTGAAAAGGTTGTCATGAACAAGTTGAATCTTTTTCTTGAAAAGACCAATGTTTTCTGCCTCAGACAGTTGGGTTTCATATAAGTCATAGCACTGAAAACAGCCCTGGTTGCTATGGTTAATGAGGTTACGGTCAGACCCGATAGTGGTTTAGATGCTCTTAGTTTTCAATCGACACGTCATCGGCATTCAGTCGATCAGCGCCTGATTGATTTTAGGTATTACTGCTTCAGTTTATATCTTTTGAATCATTCCCATTGGGCCAACTGGATCTATTCTGGCCCTTTTAATTTTTAATTTATTTTTAGCCCTTTTAGCTAGTCTAATCCAAAGCAAAGGCTACAGTCCTTGTTTTTAGCTGAAGATGCTCAGGTTATAGCCCACGTTCAGCATTACTCTTCTGAAGAGCTCGGCTGAAAGCTCATAAACTCAAGTCAAACCTGACAAATTGGAAGCTCTTTCGATCAGTAGGAAGGAGAAGTCCTTGATTAAAAACCCTTGAATGGCTAATGTTGAGGTTGTTCTATCTAATTGTATTTCTGTTCTGGGAGTTAAAATTGATGATAAGCTTACTTTTTCTACTCTTCTGTTATTTGTTCTTCATTTTTTTACTTACAATTTATTTGACGGGTGAAACCATTTTTGGAAATGCATGATATATGTACATTGGATCATTGTCTTGTTTTATCATGAATCAATTCCTGTAAGGTTTTTCATATCAGGGCCTCCTTATTTATTTATTTAAATGTTTTAATATACCAGTATTAGTAGGGGGACATCTTACCAGTTCACATTCGAACAGTAGGTTTGGAAATTGCATGTTAACAGGGAGTAGGAACTGGGAGGGGGATAACAAAGTGCAGCGTGGAAATATAGATTAAACAAGAACAGCGAAGTCCTTAACATAAGGAAAATAGAATCACAATTAACATAAGGGGAGTAGAATCACCATATGGAGGTGCATGGGAGAACAAATTGGGTGTAGGTCTATTCCGGGTAGGCTCGCTTGAATAGCCAGGTTTTTAACTTCTTTTTAAATTTAATCGCACATGGTTCAAGACGTAGGTTAGGAGGCAGGGAGTTCCAGAGTGAGGGACTGATAAAACAGGAGGGTAGGTTGTCTAGGAACGCCGTGTAGGCAACAATATGGGTAAGACAGCAAAAGTAGTCCAAAAATCTTTATCTGAGTGGAGACACAAAGATATACAGGAGCCCGACTCAGGCCGAGTTTCGCTCCACTTGGGGCTGCCTCAGGGGCTAAAATGACAAATGTAACATATAAATAACATAAATATTAATAAAAACAAAACAAACATATATAGGTACCACAGACATAACAGAAACCATGGATATCACTTGATTGAAAACAGAAAGAAAAATATATATACTCAAAAAATATATTAATATGCCAAAAAATACAAAGGGGCGGATTTTAAGAGCCCTGCTCGCCTAAATCCGCCCAAATCCGGCCCTGCGCGCCGGTGAGCCTATTTTACATAGGCCTACCGGCGTTTTCGGGGCGTGTCGGGAGCGTTCCGGGGGCGGGGCCCGGGGGCGTGGCTACGGCCCGGGTAGTCCAGGGCGTGGCCGCGCCCTCCGGACCCGCCCCCAGGTCGCGTCCCGGCGCGCTAGCAGCCCGCTGGCGCGCGGGGATTTACGTCTCCCTCCGGGCGGCGTAAATCCCCCGACAAAGGTAAGGGGGGGGGTTTAGACAGGGCCGGGTGGGTGGGTTAGGTAGGGGAAGGGAGGGGAAGGTGAGGGGAGGGCAAAAGAAAGTTCCCTCCGAGGCCGCTCCGATTTCGGAGCGGCCTCGGAGGGAACGGGGTAGGCTGCGCGGCTCGGCGCGCGCCGTCTATATGGAATTGATAGCCTTGCGCGTGCCGATCCAGGATTTTAGCGGCTACGCGCGTATCTACTAAAATCCCGCGTACTTTTGCTGGCGCCTGATGCGCCAGCAAAAGTACGCCTATTCGCGCGGTCTGAAAATCTACCCCAAAATGTACAGTGACAACAATTTGTACCTATATGATGATGTTCTCTTTGGGGCGGATTTTAAAAGCCCTGCTCGCGTAAATCTGCCCGGATTTACGCGAGCAGGGCCTTGCGCGCCGGCGCGCCTATTTTCCATAGGCCTGCCGGCGCGCGCAGAGTCCCGGGACTCGCATAAGTCCCGGGGTTTTTTGTCGGGGGCGTGTCGGGGCGGGGCCGATCGACGCAGCGTTTCGGGGCGGGCCCAGGGCATGGTTTCGGCCCGGGGCGGTCCGGGGGCATGGCCGCGCCCTCCGGAACCGCCCCTGGGTTGCGTCTCGGCGCGCCAGCGGCCCGCTGGCGCACGTGGATTTACATCTCCCTCCGGGAGGTGTAAATCCATGGACAAAGGTAGGGGGGGGGTTTAGATAGGACCGGGGGGGTGGGTTAGGTAGAGGAAGGGAGGGGAAGGTGAGGGGAGGGCGAAAGAGAGTTCCCTCCGAGGCCGCTCCGATTTCGGAGCGGCCTCGGAGGGAACGGAGGCAGGCTGCGCGGTTCGGCGCGCGCCGGCTGCCCAAAATCGGCAACCTTGCACGCGCCGATCCTGGATTTTAGCAGATACACGTGGCTACGGGCGTATCTGCTAAAATCCAGCGTACTTTTGTTTGCGACTGGTGTGCCAACAAAAGTACGCGAACGCGCATTTTTAAAAAATCTACCCCTTTATATATAACACTGAAGTGCTCTTATACGAAACTTCAATTATCTATTAGTCTGGAAGTTAATAGACAACATGGAATTACTTAAAAATACTGATATACATTCAAATAAATCTGATAATGGATAATGGGCAGTAACTATACACTTAGAAATAAATAAGTAAAAATATACACAAAACGAAAAGATGTGTGTAGTCCTCACTCAAGTACGAGTAAACATTAAAACATGAAATTAAATGAAAGCCTCTATATAAACAAGAAGGTACCAAATGTGAAATATACACCAAAACTTGATTAAAATTAAAATTGAAAACGAGTACCTATAAGTCCCTCTGAATAACTAAACACATACTAAAAACCAAACAGGTAGGTTTTTATTGCTATAGCACACCTTACTTTAATACTCTGCTAACGTTAACGCTACCGGTAAATTTTTTTTATTTTTTTTTTACTTTGACAGCAAAGTATGACAGATGAGTTAAATTTAGGACCACTGCTGGGCTTAACCACCTTCAAAATGAGCGGTTATGGATGTAATATGGTGCTGTTCCTATAAACCACTGCAACCATCCTTATGTCGCTATGTCTCCCACTCTGTGTGCACCCAGAGGCTTCCAGGTAACTCGCAACAACATTATTTAGGAGGTCGTCTTCCAACAACCCGCATAAGAAAGTTGGCAAAAACACATCTACTTTGCATCAGTTTTCAAAGTGGACATATGCACGGAAGTTTGCTTTTTAAATTATCCCAATAAATTTGCCCACACACCGTTAGATTTGCAATTATTTGCATGGAAACTATTCAGGAAAATGTAAATGCATAATGAGTTGAGTGTTAATCAGTTGTTTACTCTTTCAAAGAGTACAAAGACCAGGGAGAACACAATGAAGTTACTGGTGATGCACTTACATCTAATAAGAGGAATTATGTTTTTACTCAACATATAATTAAGCTCCGGAATTTGTTGCCAGAGGATGTGGTGAAAGCTGTTAGTGTAGTTGCGTTTAAAAATGGGTTGGACAAGTTCCTAGAGGAAAAGTTTATAAACCATTTTTAAGGTGGAGTTGCAGAAATCCACTTCTTATCCCTAAGATAAGTATCTTGGAATCTCTCTACCCCTGGGGATCCTGCCGGGTACTTGTGATCTGGCTTAGCCACTGTTGGAAACAGGATACTGAGCTGGATGGACCTTTGGTCTGACCCAGTCTGGCATGTTCTTAAACTGTTGAAAATCCAAAAGTATGCAGGTAAGTCCAAAGCCCTTCTGGATTCGCCCTTCTCTGCTCCATCCAGATAAATGCAGGCACAAAGAGGACATAAGCACCTAAGTTTTTTGTAAGTATTTTCTAAAAGTTTTTTGTGAGTACTTTGTAAAAGGTCATTGCTGAGGATAAAACTCTGTTTTGCTCACAGAGTGCATGAAGAATTCAGAAATCTGGGAACCTCTGCACATCTGAAAGTGATTTCCCCATTCAAGAATTAAACGTGCCTGCCATGCTGCCTCTGTGGCAGAGGTGAGACTATCAGGGAGAAGGCGGAAGACGTGCTTTTTTTTTTTTTTTTGGAAGAGCCGCCCTGTACATCCCCACCGTTGCCTCACATGGAAGCTTTACCAGATCTTCTAGGTTCCTGAGCAGAGCCAGGTGAGCTCCCCGGGAGACGCAGTCGTGCAGGCTGGCGATCCAGCTCCCGCTCTCCGTAGACGCAAAGTAGCAGTCTCCTTTCCAGGCTCTCCATCCCTCCGGACAGTACTCATAGCGCCGGCCTGCGGGTGACAGAGAACAGGGGGGGAGCCCAGGTTAGAGCTTCACATCCCTTCGGCCTCTGGCAGGAAGAAAGGTAACGGAAACTTAAAAAGGAGGCAGTGGAGCACGAGTGAAATCGAATTAAAAGAAAGGGGCGCATGCGTACAAGGCAGAAAAAAAGAGAAACCGGTGAAGGGAATTAAATTATAGAAGGAGAAATAAAAGCAATAAACAACGCATGAAAGATGCAGGCGGTAATTCTTTTACAGAAATGCACTTTAATAGAAGAAACAACGATGTTTTTCCATCAGGTACATGTGTGCAGTCACAGCAAGCTGTGCTCCCTATTCTGAGAGGAAATGAATGGAGAATAATTACCGATTACAAGGCCTTTCCGAAGGATCCACGGCACAGGGGGGCTGAGTGCACTGCAAACGGGCGATCAGGGAGCTGCCTTCCCCGCTCAGCAGAGGCCCCGCAGGCACGGCGCTCGTGGGGGCCACAGGCACGGCGCGCGTGGGGGCCGCAGGCACGGCACGCGTGGGGGCCGCTGTCACCGCCAGGCCCTGGGGCAATCCGTATTTTCTATATTTTCTATTATTCTTGGATTTTATTATCAGTTATATTATCGCTGTTTCTGAAAGGTTTTCAATGTTCGTTCTCACTACAGGCAGCACAATCTGCTGGTCTCACTGTACTTTCTTCTCCTCTGCACATCTCTTTCTATTTTTCTGTGTTTTGTTTTGTTTTTTGTGGCTATGTAATGTTTTTATGGAAGGGCTCGTTTTACACACGCGATATTTTTCCTAATTAACGTCACATTCTCTCTTGTTAGTCTTAATGATGATGATGGGGTTTGTTAGCTATAACGGGCTCTCTATAAGGACCCCTGTTTGTGATTTTTATATATTAACCTGATGCAGGCGACGAGCTGAAACATGGCCACGTCGGGTCTCTGACGATACATACATGCACCGTAAGTAAAAACATCTTCCCGAAACTGAACAGCATGAAGAGAAGAAAGGTTTCATGCTTTCCTTAGCAGGCCCTAGGCTATGGAAGGCCATGCCTGTCGAGATCCGCTTACAAAGAGACATCAAAACCTTCAGAAAACATTTAAAATCACGGCTATTCAAACAGGCGTACAACAAAGAGAACGGAGAGTAGAACACAGGGAAAAGAAAACCGATCTGCAGAACACTCAAGCACCCTACCCCAAGCTACACGGGTATGTATTCTACTTTTGTTTTTAAGTCTGTATAAACTCTCGATTTTAAAACCTGTTACAATAAAGAATGGACATGATATAACACTTCCAATTATGTATATGTTTATGAGCTTTGTTACCGTAAAGTCTCGGCACTTGTTTAGCGATAGAATGTATTTTCTGTTTCCAATATTATTATTTGTGCCTTATTGTAAACCGTTATGATGGTCCCTAACTTAATGACGGTATAGAAAAGGTTTTAAATAAATAAATAAATATTGTTATTGGTTTTTTTATTTATCCTAATTTAGATTACTTGATCTTTGTCCTTTTGTCTGTCTGGCTTTCTTTTATTGAGTCAAACTGCAGTAGCACAAAGTTTGTAGAAACCAAGACGATTTAAAAATGCGATTCACTCCTAACGTCGCTCCTTCCATACCGCACGAGAGAACTTCCCCGTTCCCCTCCTGAGTTTTCCCTCCGGCCCTTTCCCTTCCTCGGCGACCTTCACGCTCCAGGATTTTAGTGGATGAAGGAAGAGCGACGGCTGCTCCAGAATCTGCGGGCCAGGCCCAGCTGGGGGCGGCGCCGGCACTTGGCAAGACAAGAGAGGAGTGGAAAATGGCGAGAAAGAAAGGGAAGGAGAATCAGAGAAGGAGGAAAGCTGTGGTGACCTTGACCCCTGCCACGCGGGGAGCATTTGGTTTTGCTCCCGCCCTGTACCTAGGCTTGTTTGTTTATGAACAAACATTTCCAGCCCTCATAAACGGGACAGACTTGGGCTGTCTGAGGACCAGAGCTGTGATTTGGGCTCTCACTAGTGTCCAAGGGCAAGAGTCCCTCACCTTCTGCTGATGATGGTGCCAGGCTGACCACTGCCTTGGGCAGTCTGGGCCCTGTCTGGCCAGGAACCTCCTCAGACGGCAGGCTGGCGGGCAGAAGCCACATAATATGACTAGCACCCGGGCCTGCCCATCTTGCCCTCCTCCTCTGTCGGCGCTGACTCTCCTTACGCACTGCCAGCTTTCCCTCAGGCCTTATTGCCCTGCCAGGCATCTTCTAAGTTATCTGAAAGGAGCCCTCCTGTGTCCTTCTCCCACTCCCTACTTAGCAGTTCTTCCTCTTCCAACTCGTGAGTGACTGGACGGTGGGATGACAGGGACTGAAGGTGGGGAGAGAAAAGACCTCCAGCAGAGAAAAGAAGAAAGGGTTTCATGGATAGGAGAGAGAGCAAATAAAATGTACGGAAGGAAAGAGTGCACCAAGCAAAAAAAATAGGGCTGGGGCCAGTGCTAATGCAGGGTGAGGGAGGAGGAGGGGAGTAATGAGAGATGAGGGTGAGATATAGGGAGAGACAGAGAGGAGAGAGGCCAGTGCTAATGCAGGGTGAGGGAAGAGGGGGGAGTAATGAGAGATGAGGGTGAGATATAGGGAGAGACAGAGAGATGATAGATCTGTGCTGCATGAATGGTGAGGGTGGAGGGGTGTTTTGAGATAATGATGTCCCCACTAATATCGGTATAGAAAAGTCTTTAAATAAATACGGGTGAAATATAGGGAGGGACAGAGAGGAGAGAGGCCAGTGCTGAATGCAGGGTGAGGGAGGAAGAGGGGAGTAATGAGGGTGAGAAATAGGGAGGGACAGAGAGGAGAGAGGCCAGTACTGTGCAGGGTGAGGGAAGAGGGGGGAGTAATGAGAGATGAGGGTGAGATAAAGGGAGGGATAGATAGGATGAGGGTGAGATATAAGCAGGGATAGAGAGGTGATAAATCTGTGCTTCTTGAATGGTGAGGGTGGAGAAGGTGTAATGTGATGAGGGTGAGATATAAGGAGTGACAGAGAGGACAGAGGTCTACGCATGGTGAGGGAGGAGGGGTGTAATGAGAACATAAGAAAATGCCATACTGGGTCAGACCAAGGGTCCATCAAGCCCAGCATCCTGTTTCCAACAGTGGCCAATCCAGGCCATAAGAACCTGGCAAGTACCCAAAAACTAAGTCCATTCCATGTAACCATTGCTAATGGCAGTGGCTATTCTCTAAGTGAACTTAATTATTTATTTATTTATTTATTTATTTAAAAGTTTTTTATATACCGCACGTGGGGTCACTTACGTGTCCGTCTAGGCGGTTTACAGGTTTACATACATAATAAAACAAATTTAAATATAAAGCATAAAACAGGTAATGGACTTCTCCTCCAAGAACTTATCCAATCCTTTTTTAAACACAGCTATACTAACTGCGAGGGTAGATGTATGGGTGGGTACAGTATGGCTTGGCCTTAAAAGAGGTCAAATTTCAATGGGTCAAGGAGCAGAAAGTTACCCAGATAAAGTCTCCAAGATAACATTAACGGAGACATTCAGCAGGACTTCACCGGAGAGGTCTAAACGTAAAACTCCTTACCTGGGGAAAAAGTTACTCAGATAAAATGTTTCAGGCTAGCAGGGTGGGAAATCTGAATCTCAAGCTTCTTCCAGCTAACTTAAAAGTTACCCAGGATACTGATCTCTTGAATTCTATGTGAACTAGGGTGAAATGTGGCACAGTAAAGGTATTGAAAGGGACCCTTCAAGATATATATTCATTTTGTTTCTCTATATCTGTACTTTGCCTTCAGGCCCGGCGTGACCGGGTGTGCAAACCATGCAATTGCACGGAGTGGCACACCTGGGGAGGCGGCGGGCCAGCAGGTCGGCTGGTCAGTGGGTCAGCGGTGACAGAGAACGGAGAGAGTGCCGCTGCCACCATACCCTCTTTCTGGCGGTGGCGCTCTCTCCAGTCCCCGGAAGAGGATGTGAACTCGTATCCTCCTCCAGCGGCCGAAGAAACAGAGGGCCACCCACACTGATGCAGAGAGGGGGGAGAGCGTGGCAGTGTGGGGGCGGCGACGGGGACTCTATGCACAAGGCAGCGCAGAAGCTAGTGCCGGCCCTGTTTGCCTTTTGAGTCTTAAAGACTGAATTCATTTCATAGAGACAGGCAATTAGCTTCTTAAAAAAGTATCCTGTAAGATAGAAATGTACAGAAATGCATTTCCCAGCTCAGAAGTTAGAAGCAAAAGCAGGAAACTGAAGGGGAGGGATGGAAAGGGTCAGTGAGATAGATCTGAATTTAACTGCTCCAGATATCACACAAAAATTATATTATAGCAGGGTGTGACTTGCCCGCATGAGGCAACAAGGACCTGAGGCCTGTACCAGAATTCAGCAAAGCACAGGAAGATGTCCAAACAAGTCTGGTTTCCCAGCCTTGCCAACCAATCAGATTTGAAATGATAATGATAATTATTTTAGTTCTCTTGGAACCTGCTTTGATTTTTACAAATAAGGCCTTATATTAAGATAATAAAGCAAAATAAAGTGGTGCTGTGCTAGAGATCCCCAGCTGGGAGCTGTGTTCTTCCTTCGTGCTAGAGAAGTTGGGGAGGACTCTGTAGGTGCCACCTTTGGAGGGCACCCAGCTCAAAGGGAAGAGAGAGAGTGGAGCCGTTGGCTGAAAGCCTGCCGCACTTACAGATACTTGCAAGAATCTGAAATAGTAACAGCAGAGCCAACACTCTGGGAAGCCAGAAGTGACTCCCCCATCCCTCAGATTGATTCCGTTCCTCTGTATTTTTTGGATTTTCTCGTCTGGATTATGAACTGTACAGTTTGGAGAATGTGAAAGTCTGACTGCCTCACGACTTTATGATAAGGAGGAATGATATGGAGGTGAGAAGAGACTCCATCCTCTTTTATCATCTCTGTACAGGACATTCAGATGGCAGGATTTTCCCAAACCTCACAACTCAAGAGTAAAATCTTTCCTCTAATTTTGGTTTCTGATGCTTTGATTCTAGTTTTTGCTAACCTGCACAGAGCGGCACTATAGGAGACACAACAGGATTGGGGGTTGGGTTCCCTGTGAGAATTTGATCTAGTTTGTGAAGATGAGCATAAAATCGCTGCTCAGCAGACTGGATGTGCCTTTATGGTCTTTATCTGCTGTCATTTACTATGTTATTGTGTTACTATGTTAGTATGTTACTATGCTATTGTGTTACTATGTTACTATGTTATTGTGTTACTATATTACTATGTTATTATGTTACTATATTATTGTGTTACTATGTTATTGAGTTACTATATTACTATGTTACTATGTTAGCATGTTATTTGTTACTATGTTATTGTGTTACTATGTTAGTATGTTACTATGCTATTGTGTTACTATGTTACTATGTTATTGTGTTACTATATTACTATGTTATTGTGTTACTATATTATTGTGTTACTATGTTATTGAGTTACTATATTACTATGTTATTGTGTTACTGTTACTATGTTATTATGTTACTGTTATTGAGTTACTATATTACTATGTTACTATGTTATTGTGTTACTATGTTAGCATGTTATTGTGTTACTATGTTATTGAATTACTATATTACTATGTTAGTATGCTAATGTGTTTCTATGTTAGTATGTTATTGTGTTTCTATGTTATTGTGTTACTATCGGGCCAATACAGTACAGTGTGCTCCGTTGGAGTGCACTTTTAGCTGGGGTTTCAACGCGCTAGCTTTACCCCTTATATAGTATTTATTTATTTATTTAGAACTTTTTTTATACCGACATTCATAGACATATCACATTAGTTTATAGATCAACGTGGTTAAACCAAAAAGATGAGAAATTGATTTATAAAGTTACAATTAACAAGGGGACAAACGAACAAGTAGGGAGTATTAGAGGGTCGAGCAGAGCTAGGTAATGATAGTAGCAGATAGTATAACCAATAGATAGATGTAGATCGTTTAACATAACTAGATAGTTTAGCCATAACTACATAATTTAACCAATAAATAGAAGTGGGCTTGATGAGGGTAGGGGAGAGTTAGCTCTTGAAGGAATGAGCCACAGAATGAGGGGGGGCGGGGGGGGGGGGGGAAGAGGAAGGGATGTTTTGACAGAGGGATGGAGGTTGAAGTTAGTTATTAGCCCGTTTAAACAGTCAAGTTTTTAGGGGTTTTTTTAACGTTTTGATACATTGTTCTTGGCATAGATCGGGTGGCATTGAATTCCAGATCTTTGGGCCTGCTATGGAGAGAGCACGATCTTTGGTGGAGATAAGCTGAGACAGTTTATGCGAGGGAATAGACAAGGAGCCTTTGTAGGTGGATCTAGTTGGTCTATTGGAGGAGTGATATTGCAAGGAGCCATTAAGCCAGTGAGAGTTTTGATTGTGAAGGGATTTGTGGATAATTGTGAGGGCTTTGTGGAGTATTCTAGAGGGGATGGGGAGCCAATATAGGTCTCTAAGGATTGGAGTGATGTGGTCTATTCTGCGAGAATTGGAGAAGATTCTAGCTGCTGCGTTTTGCAGTATTTGGAGCAGTTTGATGGAAACAGCAGGAAGGCCTAGGAGGAGAGTATTGCAGTAGTCAATCTTCGAAAATAGAATCGCTTGGAGGACAGTCCTGAAATCATTGTAGTGGAGGAGTGGTCTTAGTTTCTTAAGGATGTGCAGCTTGTAGAAGCAGTCTTTGGTGCTGTTATTGATAATTTTTTTTAAGTTCAGATGGCTGTCAAGTGTGACTCCTAAATCTATTACTTGTTGAGAGAAGGAAACAGTCTGAAGGGAGGGGAGAGGGTTGTGGTTACCAGGGCAGATGAGTAGGAGCTCTGTTTTTGTAGTATTTAAGGCGAGGTTAAGGTTGGTTAGAAGGCAGTTAATAGAAGAGAGGCAGTTTTCCCAGGTCTTTAGGGCTTTGGGTATGGACTCTTTGATGGGGATGAGAATTTGAACATCATCTGCGTAGATATAATGGGTGAGACCCACATAGCTAGGAATTGGCATAATGGCAGGAGATAGACATTGAAGAGAGTCAAGGATAGGGAGGAGCCTTGGGGAACTCCGTGGGTAAGGTTGATAGGGTTGGATTCGTGGGCACCAATTTTGACCTTGTAGTGTCTGTTATTGAGGAAGGCTTCAAACCAGTTCAGGGCAATTCCAGAGATACCTATTTCAGAAAGGCGTTTAATCATGAGGTTATGGTTGACCGTGTCGAAGGCCAAAGAAATGCCAAGCATGGCTAGAATGTATGACTTGCCCTTATCAAGTCCTTTAGGGCATCTGTAAGGGATATTAAGAGAGTTTCCGTATTGAAGAATTTACGGAATCCGAATTGTGAGGGAAATAAGGTGTTGTGTTTTTCAAGATGATCATTAAGTTGTGAGTTGACCACTCTTTCTGTAAGTTTGGATAGGAAAGAGAGGTTAGATATTGGCCAGAAATTAGCGGGGTCAGAAGGGTCAAGGTTAGATTTTTTTAAGATGGGTTTGAGGATGGCTTGTTTCCAAGCTGGGGGGACTTGCCCAAGGGAAAAGGAGAGGTTAATTATTTCCGATAGTGGTTTGGCAATGATGTCTGGGATAGAGAGACGTGATTTAGTGGGAATGGAGTCCTCAGGGTGTGAGGAGGGTTTCATATTTTTTAAAATTGTTGCTATCTCTAAGTAGGAGGTGAGTTCAAAGGAGTCAAGTGTAGAGTTCTGGTAAGTTGTCATGGGGGGTGTGAGGTGGAGAGGGAGGGAATCGTGCAATTAGTTTGTGTATTTTGTCGTGGAAGAAGGTTGCTAATTCGTTACATTTATTTTTGGCTTCGTTATCTGCTATGGGTGGAGGGGTTGTTTTTGTGAGGTGTGAGACGTAATTGAACAGGGCCTTGGCGTTACTTTGGAAGTTATGGATTTTTAGAGCGTAATAGTCTATTTTGGTTTTGAGGATGGAATCTCTGTAGTGGTTGAGGGTGTGTTTGTATGATGCGAGGAGGGAGGGGGAGGGATCCTTGCGCCATTTCTTTTCTTTGGTTCTAGTTCTCGTTTGAGTGACTTTAGTTCAGCGGTGTACCATGATTTTTGGGGGTTTGACGGGTTTAGTTCTTTGGAGATGAGTGGGCAGATTTTGTCGGCTATGTCCTTGGTAATCATGTTCCATGAGCTATGGGCAGAGTCCATGTTGGAAAGGTCTAAGTAGACCAGGTCACCAGCTAGGGAGTATGTTAGTAAGGGGTAATACCGCGTCGAAAACACATGGCCAACCCTCCTGAAACTAATAGTGCCCACAACATGAAAATGCATGTTGATGGCTCTATTAGTTATTCCCGCGTGATTCAGAAAGTAAAATGTGCAACCAAGCCGCACATTTTACTTTCAAAAATTAACACCTGCCCAAAGGCAGGGGCTAATTTCGGCCGGCACCGGGGAAGTGTACAGAAAAGCAGAAAAACCTGCTTTTCTGTACACCCTCCAACCTAATCTCATAGCGATATTAAATCAGAGGCCCCAAAATTAAACAAAAAATGTAAATTTAAATTTAAAAAATTTAAAATGTGCCCGCAGCCCGCGGGTCGGAAGACTGATGCTCAATTATGCCGGCATCCATTTTCCGAACCTGTAGCTGTCAGCGGGCTCGAGAACCGAAGCTGGTAAAACTGAGCGTCGATTGTCAAACCCGCTGAAAGCCGCTGCTCCTGTCAAAAAGGAGGCGCTAGGGATGCGCTAGTGTCCCTAGCACCTCTTTTTACTACAGACCATCATTTGCATGTGGGCCGATACTAAATCACGCGCACAGGAGAGTGACCTGTGCTCGCATCGGGAGAGCGGGCACTTGCCAGCTCTCCCGCACTTTTTTCTGTATTGGCCCGAATGTTAGTA
This sequence comes from Rhinatrema bivittatum, assembly GCF_901001135.1. Classification (NCBI taxonomy): domain Eukaryota; kingdom Metazoa; phylum Chordata; class Amphibia; order Gymnophiona; family Rhinatrematidae; genus Rhinatrema; species Rhinatrema bivittatum. Next base: position 830,802,600 of record NC_042615.1, read on the forward strand.
TGTTGTGTTACTATGTTATTGTGTTACTATGTTATTGTGTTACTATATTACTATGTAACTATGTTACTACGTTGCCTTCCCTTCAACAGGGGAATAAGTCAATCAGCCATTGTGTTTGTTCTGCACAGCAGTACCTTCATTTTGGAGAAAATCTCCATTAATTCTCTCTGGGGCAGCATCTTCCACTGGTGTGTCTTCCTTCTCAGCATCTGTATAAGAAGAGAGAAAAGACGAAGGGTGACTTGATACTGTACAAAGCAGAGATGAAGATTCACTCCTGGTGACAACTTTTGTTCTCAAATGCCACAACCCAGTCGGGTTTTCAGGATATCTACTTTGAATATGCATTAGATGTCTTTGCATGCAATGCATGAAAATTGATCTCATGAATATCCAGTGAAGATATCTTGAAAACCTGATTAGCTTGTGGCGCACAGGCTGTAGTTGCCTACCTCTGTAGTATTGTTTGAATTGGGCAGGGTTGGTCAATTCCAGTCCTCAAGAGCCTCAAACAGGCCTGGTTTTCAAGATACCCATAATGAATATGCATGAGATAGTTTTGTTTACAATGGAGGCAGTGCATGCAAATCTTTGTATGCAAATCTCTCTCATGCATATTCATTGAGGATAACCTGAAAACCAGAACTGTTTGTGGCTCTTGAAGACTGGTGTTTGCCTCCCCAGGGATAGGGAATTTATTTATTTGTTTTTATATACCGATGTTCGATTTTACATATCACATCGGTTTACTGAGAATTGAGTGGCACAGGAAAACAAGTGTTTCCTTTTGTTAATTACAAGGAACATCTATAACATATAAATAGTTAAACAATAATCAAAGGTGTAAATATTACATGTTACAGGAGAACATCTATAAATCATGAAAAAATAATCAATAAACAAATAATCAAAGGTGTAGATTTTACATGTTACAGGAGAACATCTACTTTTAAGAATCTGCAACTGGACAATTATCTTTGAGCTCAAAAATTTACTTTATTTCATATATATATTTGGCATTGCTTATATTTATATTTATTGCTACGTTAAATAGTTATACTTCTTATATAAAATATTATATTTCTTTATTTATTACCAGTTAAAATATTATCACTTTATTTAGCATTATGTTAAATTGTCAACCAGTTATACTGTTCCATATGTTCTACGGTTCCATATAAAGCTCCGCTCTCTGTTGAGCAGTTCTTCGTTTTATGTAAACCGGAGTGATTTGTAGTCCCTACAAGAACTTCGGTATATAAAAATATAAATAAATAAATAAATAAATCTATAAATGATGAACAAATAATCAATAAACAAATCATCAAAGGTGTAGATATTACATGTTACAGGAGAACATCTATAAATGATGAATAAATAATCAATAAACAAATCAAAGGTGTGGCTGTTTCAAGTTACAGGAGAACATCTATAAATGATGAACAAATAATCAATAAACAAATAATCAAAGGTGTGGATGTTTCACGTTACAGGAGTCAATCACACAAACACAATGCCCAAAAATATTCTTATTCCAGTGTCTGAAGAGTTATCAACCACACATCAAACCAAAACCCAGCACTGGTGTATGTTTTATCAATCAATTCAAAAATTGTTAGACCACACGAACATTACTCAGTCAATTATTTTATTTGTAGGACCTCAAAGCTACTTGAGAATGTTCAAAGCATACACACTCAGAATGTAGCGTACAGGTCCAAATTTGATATTTATTTAATGTGAATAAACTTATTCAAAAAAATTTTTTGCTTGTTTTTTAATTTGTTTAAAAACATAGCAAGACCCCTACTATTCCACCTTTATAGATGTATCACCATTATTTGCACACGAAAATTGAATAAAGCTTTCAAAAAAACTTTTTTGTTGATCTCTGAATCATACTTAGCAAGTTTATTATAATGAAAAGTCTCGAAAGTATACTCATCTTCACAGCATCCTACATGTCCCATGTAGGATGCTGTGAAGATGAGTATACTTTCGAGACTTTTCATTTGCACACTAAACTGTTGAACGGTTAAGCAAATAGTCGAGGACAATAAATTTCATAATCAATAAGGTATGTATATTGCATACTACATTTCTTTATTTATTTGTTTGCTTTTTTTATACCAACGGGCTGTTATGTTATGAGTAAAGTCAATAGTGGACCCTTGGGCCGGCTGAGGTGGACAGCGTCCACAGGAGTTAATAAGCCGGGAGGCGGCACTCAGCTGGAGCGGACTGATGGCGTCTTCACCCTGGAAACCCAAGACCCCCCCAGGAGGAGCCCGTAGGGGTCCGAGTCACTGGGACTTAGGAGAATCGTGAATGAGTCCAAGGTTCGAGGCTGGCAGAAGACAAAGGAGAATCGTGAAGAAGACCAAGGTTCGTGGCTGGCTGAAGACAAAGGAGAATCATGAAGAAGACCAAGGTTCGTGGCTGGCTGAAGACAAAGGAGAATCGTGAAGAAGACCAAGGTTCGTGGCTGGCTGAAGACAAAGGAGAATCGTGAAGAAGACCAAGGTTCGTGGCTGGCTGAAGACAAGGAGAATCAGGAACCGGAGCTGGAGTCAGGATATGTAGACAGCAAGTAGAGCCCAGAGCTGGAGCCAAGGCACAGCAGGACCAAACAGAACCTGACCTGGAAGCAAGGCACGGCTGGGAAAAGCTGGAACCGGAGCTGGAAGCAAGGCACGGCTGGAACAAGCAGGAACCAGGGCTGGAAGCAAGGCACGGCTGGAACAAGCTGGAACCGGAGCTGGAAGCAAGGCACGGCTGGAACAAGCTGGAACCGGAGCTGGAAGCAAGGCACGGCTGGAACAAGCAGGAACCAAGGCTGAAAGCAACGCTGGGAAGCAACTAAGCACACAGTAGAGTGACCTCGTTGCAAAGGCAAAGCAAGGAAGTCAGACGCTGGTTTAAATAGCCGGCCAGCGTCTGACGTCAGGAACGGGGCGGTTCAGCACTTCCGGGTGCTGGACCTTTAAGAGCCCCCTGCTCGCGCGCGCGCGTTGCCTGGCAGTGGGAGGAGTCTGAGTCGTCCCTCGGCAGCGTCTCCACGTGGAGAGAGACGCTGCCATGCGGCCCTGCAGGCCCCAGGAGCAACGGAACGCGGCGAGACCGGGAGAGGCAGCAGAAAGGTAAGGACCCGGTCGCTAGCCTAGCGACCGGGACCGCAACAGTACCCCCCCTTTTACGCCCCCTCTTCAGAGGACTAGGCCTGTCAGGATGGTCCAGATGATATTGCTGTAGGAGAGTCTTGTCCAAGATGTTGCGGGCAGGCCCCCACGTATTGTCTTCGTCTCCACAACCTTCCCAGGCCAGCAAATACTCCCAACGTCTGTTGGCGAAACGAGCATCCAGGACCTCTCGTACCTGAAACGTAGGATCCCCATCCGTGGTGGTGGAAGCGTCGTCAAGAGGCCTGGGGTGGAATCTGGAAAGAATTACTGGTTTTAAGAGAGAGACGTGAAAGACATCATGAATGCGTAAAGTGGTTGGGAGTCGTAGACGGTAAGAGACCAACCCTACTCTTTCAGCTACGCGGAAGGGACCACAGAACTTGGGAGAGAGTTTCTTGGAAGGTTGCCTCAAATGAATGTTCTTTGTACTAAGCCACACTCGATCGCCTGGGAGGAAGGTGAATGCAGGTTTTCGGTGTCGATCATAGTAGCGTTTAGCAGTGCGTGCGACCTTCTGAAGACGGTGTTGAGTTGAGGACCACAATTTACTCAATTGGTCCGCGGACAATTGAGCAGCGGGTGAGGAGGTTGGTACAGGTAGAGGTAACGGTGGTTTGAGCTGTTTACCGTACACAATTTGAAAAGGGGATTTCCCCGTCGCCGTATGTATCTGATTATTATAGGCGAATTCAGCCCAAGGCAAAAGCTCCACCCAATTATCTTGTTTGTGGTTAATGAACGCTCGTAGGAACAACTTTAAAGAACGATTCATGCGTTCAGTTTGCCCATTACTTTGCGGGTGAAAAGCGGAAGAGAAACTCAACTGGATCTTAAATTTTTTGCATAAGGCTTTCCAATACCTGGCTGTGAATTGAGGACCTCTGTCTGAAACAATGTCCTGAGGCAGACCATGAATACGGAATACATGGTGTGTGAACAGAGAAGCCAGTTCAGTGGCGGAAGGTAATTTGGGTAAAGGCACAAAGTGAGCCATTTTAGAGAATCGGTCCACCGTGACCCATACCACAGTCTTGCCTTGCGAAGGCGGGAGTTCCACCATAAAGTCAGTGGCAATATGTGTCCAGGGTTCCGTGGGTATAGGTAACGGTTGTAGTAACCCTCTCGGGGGGCCATTAAGCGGTTTCTGCAGAGCGCAAGTGGGGCAAGAACTCACGTAAAGGGAAACATCACGTCGAAGACCTGGCCACCAATAGAAACGATTTATAAGATCCAAAGTTCTTAGTCTACCAGCGTGCCCCCCGGTCAAGGAGTCGTGGCCCCAAGACAGGACTTCCCTCCGAAGCCTTTTAGGAACCGTAGTCTTACTTGAGGAACAAATGGAAGTAGTAGTTAGTTGAACACAGGCAGGATCCAGGATGGTTCGTGGAGAGTCGTCCTCCTCCTCCGGCTGACAGGTACGAGATAGAGCATCGGCTCGAACGTTCTTCTCCGCTGGTCGAAACTTGAGGATGAAATTGAAACAACTGAAGAAGAGTGACCATCTTGCTTGCCGCGAGTTTAGTCGTTGAGCTCGGGCCAAGTACAATAAATTTTTGTGGTCAGTGTACACTGTCACCGGATGATTAGCCCCCTCCAGCCATTGCCTCCACTCCTCGAAGGCTAACTTAATGGCTAGGAGTTCCTTGTCTCCGATGCCATAGTTACATTCAGCAGGCGAAAACTTTTTAGAGAAGTAAGAACATGGCATCAATTTGCCCGAAGTATCGTGTTGACTGAGCACCGCTCCAACAGCCAGATTCGAGGCATCGACCTCCAAGATGAAGGGTCGTTGTGGATCTGGGTGTCGTAGGCAGGAAGCGGCTAGGAATGCTTGTTTTAAGTCTTCAAAGGCAGCCGAGGCGGTAGTGGACCAATCGTGAGCGTTAACCCCTTTGCGAGTAAGCGCCGTGAGAGGAGCTACCTTCTGGGAGTAATGTGGTATAAAATGCCTGTAAAAATTGGCGAATCCAAGGAATCGCTGTAGCGCCTTCAGGCCAGACGGGCGAGGCCAATTGACAATGGCTGCCACCTTCTCTGGGTCCATCTGGAAACCGGACGAGGAAACAATATATCCCAAGAACGGAAGTGACTCGCGCTCAAACTGACATTTTTCAAATTTAGCGTATAGATGATTGTCCCTTAGAGCCTGTAAGACTTGTTTGACGTGTTGGCGATGGGAAGAAAGATCTTGGGAATAGATCAGGACGTCATCAAGGTACACTATGACGAAGGAATGAAGCATCTCCCGGAGTACCTCATTCATCAGATTCTGGAAGACAGCAGGGGCATTACATAAGCCGAAAGGCATTACTAAGTATTCGTAATGTCCATCTCGCGTGTTGAACGCTGTCTTCCACTCGTCACCGGGACGAATACGAACCAAATTGTAAGCTCCACGTAAATCCAATTTTGTAAAGATCTTGGCCCCCTGAAGTCTATCGAGCAGTTCTGGGATCAGAGGCAAGGGATAGCGATCTTTCTTAGTGATGGAGTTCAGACCTCGATAGTCTATGCACGGCCGGAGGGAGCCATCTTTTTTGGACACAAAAAAGAATCCTGCTCCTGCAGGGGAGTGCGAAGGACGAATGAACCCTTTGGCAAGATTCTCCGTAATGTAGTCTGACATTGCATGGGTTTCTGGCAGAGAAAGAGGGTATACCCTACCCCGCGGAGGAGTGGAACCAGGTAGTAAATCAATGGCACAGTCGAAGGGCCGATGGCATGGAAGCAGTTCAGCCTTTTGTTTGGAGAACACGTCAGCGTAATTCTGGTACGGCAAAGGAAGGTCCAGGGCAGAGTGAGAGAGTAATATCTCCGGTCTAGGAACGGGATCCAGGCAATTCTGGAAACAGGAAGGACTCCATTGCGCAATTTGGAGAGAGTCCCAATGGATCACCGGAGCATGTTGTTGCAACCAAGGGAGTCCCAGGACCACAGGGTGCACCGATTTATCAAGTAGCAAAAAGGAGATTGTCTCAGTGTGAAGCACTCCCGTCCGTAAAGTGAGAGGCATCGTAGTTTCAGAAATGGATCCAGGTAGAGGGGTTCCCTGGATAGAGGTAACCCGTAATGGAGGTATCCGGCGCTTAGTAGGTAGTCCTAATTGGTGTACCAGTTCTCTCCAGATAAAGTTCCCTCCGGCTCCGGAATCAATGAAAGCTAGAGTCTGAAAGGAGCCACCTGGATACTCCAACGTTATAGGAACTGTACATTGAGGAGTAGCATTAACATAGCCTAGGGGAACCTCCTCATCTCTCCCTAGACTTGAGCTTTTCCCGGTCTCGCAGGACACTGACCCAGGAAATGACCCTTAGTGCCGCAGTATAAGCACAGGCCTTGAGTGCGGCGACGTGTCTTCTCCTCCTCGGTTAGGGGCGCCCGACCAAGCTGCATAGGTTCCTCAGAGGGGCTGTGGGAGGCTGATGATGTCTTGTGAGATAAAGTCAGAGACCTGGAGAAGGAGGGTGCCAAAGAGACAGGCCGACGAGGAACTCGACCCTCCTTAGCTCGTTGCTGCAATCGCCGGTCAATCCTCCCGGCCAAGTCTATCACCCCGTTCAGAGTGAAGGGCAGGTCGCGAGCCATCAGCTCGTCCTTGATACGGCCTGCAAGGCCTTCCAAGAAAATACCCCGCAAACAGTCATCCTGCCAGCCGAGTTCCATCGCCAGAGTACGAAATTCAATAGCGTACTCCGCCAGAGAACGGGATCCTTGTCGTAGCTGTAGAATTTCAGTGGTAGCGGTGGTAGCACGAGCTGGCTCGTCAAAAGTCTGTTTGAAGTGAGTCACGAAAACCTGTGAATTGTGCAGCATGGCGTCCTGTTTCTCCCACATGGGAGAGGCCCATAGCATAGCTCTCCCATCGAGCAGAGACAAAATATATGCTACCTTGACGGCATCAGACGGGAACTGCCCTGGTAGCAAAGTGAAGCGGATGAAACACTGATTCAAAAACGCCCTGCACGATCTGGCATCCCCGGAGTATCGAGTAGGCGCTGGAAGCTGAGTCTGCGCGGGAGCTAGAACCGCCGGTGGAGGCGGGGGTTGTGCCACCGGAGGAGGATTGGCGTCCAAGCGACTGGCTAGGCGATCCACCGTAGCAGCCAAGACTTCCAGACATTGCTGTTGCTGCTGGATTCTTTGGGCCATGCCAGGGATGGCCTGCATAGGAGCGGAGTCCGCCGAGTCCATGGCCTTTGCAAACTGTTATGTTATGAGTAAAGTCAATAGTGGACCCTTGGGCCGGCTGAGGTGGACAGCGTCCACAGGAGTTAATAAGCCGGGAGGCGGTACTCAGCTGGAGCGGACTGATGGCGTCTTCACCCTGGAAACCCAAGACCCCCCCAGGAGGAGCCCGTAGGGGTCCGAGTCGCTGGGACTTAGGAGAATCGTGAATGAGTCCAAGGTTCGAGGCTGGCAGAAGACAAAGGAGAATCGTGAAGAAGACCAAGGTTCGTGGCTGGCTGAAGACAAAGGAGAATCGTGAAGAAGACCAAGGTTCGTGGCTGGCTGAAGACAAAGGAGAATCGTGAAGAAGACCAAGGTTCGTGGCTGGCTGAAGACAAAGGAGAATCGTGAAGAAGACCAAGGTTCGTGGCTGGCTGAAGACAAGGAGAATCAGGAACCGGAGCTGGAGTCAGGATATGTAGACAGCAAGTAGAGCCCAGAGCTGGAGCCAAGGCACAGCAGGACCAAACAGAACCTGACCTGGAAGCAAGGCACGGCTGGGACAAGCTGGAACCGGAGCTGGAAGCAAGGCACGGCTGGAACAAGCAGGAACCAGGGCTGGAAGCAAGGCACGGCTGGAACAAGCTGGAACCGGAGCTGGAAGCAAGGCACGGCTGGAACAAGCAGGAACCAAGGCTGAAAGCAACGCTGGGAAGCAACTAAGCACACAGTAGAGTGACCTCGTTGCAAAGGCAAAGCAAGGAAGTCAGACGCTGGTTTAAATAGCCGGCCAGCGTCTGACGTCAGGAACGGGGCGGTTCAGCACTTCCGGGTGCTGGACCTTTAAGAGCCCCCTGCTCGCGCGCGCGCGCGCGTTGCCTGGCAGTGGGAGGAGTCTGAGTCGTCCCTCGGCAGCGTCTCCACGTGGAGAGAGACACTGCCATGCGGCCCTGCAGGCCCCAGGAGCAACGGAACGCGGCGAGACCGGGAGAGGCAGCAGAAAGGTAAGGACCCGGTCGCTAGCCTAGCGACCGGGACCGCAACACGGGCTACATTTAAAAAAATTTTTATGGTCCATTTCCTTCCCACTCATTCTCCCTCCCACTCCCTCCCCCTCATTCTCCCTCCCACTCCCTCTCACCTCCCTCCTCTAGTCCCTCTCATCTCCCCCCTCAAGTCTCCCTCCCTCTCACCTTCCTCCCTCCCCTCAGTCACTCCCCCTCTCTCAGTCCCCTCCCCTTTCAGCTCATCCACAACCCCTTCCCTCGGATGGCATAGATGGAAGATCTCCGGTGGGGTGGTCCATCCCTCGCGCGCGCCGCTGCCGCAGCTGCCACTACTGCTCTTTGCCGCTGCTCCTCGCTGCCGCCACCACTGCTACTGCTCCTCCCTGTGCCATTTTTTTCAGGCACGCTCCGCTCTGACCGACGTGCGCGCCCGCGCATGTGCGGTAGAGCTGCTCTCCACTGCGCATTTGCGGCACGTCGGTCAGGCCTCCCTTATCTAGTAGATATTCAACTAGACTCATCACATCGGCGTACATGGAACACAAAGTAACATGAACTTGCAGGGAACTAAGATGGAGCAGGAAAACTCAGGGGTTTCATTGAACAAGTGATTCAAGGTGCAGGATTGCAGGGGCACAAATATTAATGCTGAGCAGTTCCACTGGTACTGGGGGCTGTAACATGGGGGTGGGTGTTAACTAGAGAGATAGTGGTGAGATTTTCCTTGGTTACAGTGGATATGTATGCTACAGTAGGTTTCATCTTGTGGAGGCTATTTGAGGTTTAGATTCCAACTCTATCCCCTCTAAAACTCATTAGTATTACTGTTCCAGGCTACCTTTGTAAAAAAAAAAAAAAAAATTGTGCATGCTCTGTATCCCTGCACCCATCCCCTGATCCCTCCAGTCCTAGAGGCGACAGGCTCTGTATCCCTGCTCCCATCCCCTGATCCCTCCAGTCCTAGAGGCGACAGGCTCTGTATCCCTGCTCCCATCCCCTGATCCCTGCAGTCCTAGAGGTGACAGGCTCTGTATCCCTGCACCCATCCCCTGATCCCTCCAGTCCTAGAGGTGACAGGCTCTGTATCCCTGCTCCCACCCCCCGATCCCTCCAGTCCTAGAGGTGACAGGCTCTGTATCCCTGCTCCCATCCCCTGATCCCTCCAGTCCTAGAGGTGACAGGCTCTGTATCCCTGCTCCCACCCCCAGATCCCTCCAGTCCTAGAGGTGACAGGCTCTGTATCCCTGCACCCATCCCCTGATCCCTCCAGTCCTAGAGGTGACAGGCTCTGTATCCCTGCTCCCACCCCCCGATCCCTCCAGTCCTAGAGGTGACAGGCTCTGTATCCCTGCTCCCATCCCCTGATCCCTCCAGTCCTAGAGGTGACAGGCTCTGTATCCCTGCTCCCACCCCCAGATCCCTCCAGTCCTAGAGGTGACAGGCTCTGTATCCCTGCACCCATCTCCTGATCCCTCCAGTCCTAGAGGTGATGGGCTCTGTATCCCTGCGCCCATCCCCTGCTCCCTCCAGTCCTAGAGGTGACAGGCTCTGTATCACTGCACCATCCCCTGATCCCTCCAGTCCTAGAGGTGACAGGCTCTGTATCCCTGCTCCCATCCCCTGATCCCTCCAGTCCTAGAGGTGACAGGCTCTGTATCCCTGCTCCCATCCCCTGATCCCTCCAGTCCTAGAGGCGACAGGCTCTGTATCCCTGCTCCCATCCCCTGATCCCTGCAGTCCTAGAGGTGACAGGCTCTGTATCCCTGCACCCATCCCCTGATCCCTCCAGTCCTAGAGGTGACAGGCTCTGTATCCCTGCTCCCACCCCCCGATCCCTCCAGTCCTAGAGGTGACAGGCTCTGTATCCCTGCTCCCATCCCCTGATCCCTCCAGTCCTAGAGGTGACAGGCTCTGTATCCCTGCTCCCACCCCCAGATCCCTCCAGTCCTAGAGGTGACAGGCTCTGTATCCCTGCACCCATCCCCTGCTCCCTCCAGTCCTAGAGGAAACAGGCTCTGTATCCCTGCGCCCATCCCCTGAGCCCTCCAGTCCTAGAGGTGACAGGCTCTGTATCTCGGCACCCATCCCCTGATCCCTCCAGTCCTAGAGGTGACAGGCTCTGTATCCCTGCACCCATCCCCTGATCCCTCCAGTCCTAGAGGAAACAGGCTCTGTATCCCTGCGCCCATCCCCTGAGCCCTCCAGTCCTAGAGGTGACAGGCTCTGTATCTCGGCACCCATCCCCTGATCCCTCCAGTCCTAGAGGTGACAGGCTCTGTATACCTGCACCCATCCCCTGATCCCTCCAGTCCTAGAGGTGACAGGCTCTGTATCTCGGCACCCATCCCCTGATCCCTCCAGTCCTAGAGGTGACAGGCTCTGTACCCTGCACCCATCCCCTGATCCCTCCAGTCCTAGAGGTGACAGGCTCTGTATCCCTGTGCCTATTCCCCTGATCCCTCCACTTCTAGAGGTGATAGGCTCTGTATCCTTGTGTCCATCCCCTGATCCCTCCAGTCCTAGAGGTGACAGGCTCTGTATCCCTGCTCCCACCCCCCCGATCCCTCCAGTCCTAGAGGTGACAGGCTCTGTATCCCTGCACCATCCCCTGATCCCTCCAGTCCTAGAGGTGACAGGCTCTGTATCCCTGCACCCATCCCCTGAGCCCTCCAGTCCTAGAGGTGACAGGCTCTGTATCCCTGCACCCATCCCCTGAGCCCTCCAGTCCTAGAGATAACAGGCTCTGTATCCCTGCTCCCATCCCCCGATCCCTCCAGTCCTAGAGGTGACAGGCTCTGTATCCCTGCTCCCATCCCCCGATCCCTCCAGTCCTAGAGGTGACAGGCTCTGTATCCCTGCACCCATCCCCTGATCCCTCCAGTCCTAGAGGTGACAGGCTCTGTATCCCTGCACCATCCCCTGATCCCTCCAGTCCTAGAGGTGACAGGCTCTGTATCCCTGCTCCCATCCCCCGATCCCTCCAGTCCTAGAGGTGACAGGCTCTGTATCCCTGCTCCCATCCCCCGATCCCTCCAGTCCTAGAGGTGACAGGCTCTGTATCCCTGCACCCATCCCGATCCCTCCAGTCCTAGAGGTGACAGGCTCTGTATCCCTGCACCCATCCCCTGCTCCCTCCAGTCCTAGAGGAAACAGGCTCTGTATCCCTGCGCCCATCCCCTGAGCCCTCCAGTCCTAGAGGTGACAGGCTCTGTATCTCGGCACCCATCCCCCGATCCCTCCAGTCCTAGAGGTGACAGGCTCTGTATCCCTGCACCCATCCCCTGATCCCTCCAGTCCTAGAGGTGACAGGCTCTGTATCCCTGCTCCCACCCCCCGATCCCTCCAGTCCTAGAGGTGACAGGCTCTGTATCCCTGCACCATCCCCTGATCCCTCCAGTCCTAGAGGTGACAGGCCCTGTATCCCTGCTCCCATCCCCCGATCCCTCCAGTCCTAGAGGTGACAGGCTCTGTATCCCTGCTCCCATCCCCCGATCCCTCCAGTCCTAGAGGTGAAAGGCTCTGTACCCCTGTACCAATCCCTAGATGTGACTGGTTTGTATCTTTGTCCATTCTATGAGTCAAGTTTGAAATCATCACAGGAGAATTTAATACACTTACAAAGGACCCCAAGGGCTATTGAGAGGATTAGTAGCAGGATGCAGAGGATCCCCAGAAGAATTATTATCCATGTGAGAAATGATGATCTGTGTTGAACAGCTGAAAAGAGATTAGAGGGACTTAGAGAATATGCAGTGATACAGGGAAGAAACATCCCTGCCTCTCATTAATCTTCAGTGATCCGGGTACTCTCCAACCACCATCCTAAATCTCAAACTCCAGATCCTAGGAATGAGCCTCACTCGCAGGCAGCTCCTTGCCTAGGTGACACTGGGCCTTCAAACTCCTCACATCTGCTCGCCCTGATTCTTGTAGAGGAAAACCCACTATATAACATCCCTATAGAGCTTCCCAATAACCATAATCACTTTCTAAAGAAATCAGACAGCAACACTCTTCCTTCAGCCTCTCTCCTGTCACCCTCAGGTATTCCCCAGATGTTACTCACATCAGACAATGCTGTATTCTATCCACCCTTCCTCCTGTCACCCTCAGGTATTCCCCAGATGTTACTCACATCAGACAATGCTGTATTCTATCCACCCTTCCTCCTGTCACCCTCAGGTATTCCCCAGATGTTACTCACATCAGACAATGCTGTATTCTATCCACCCTTCCTCCTGTCACCCTCACGTATTCCCCAGATGTTACTCACATCAGACAATGCTGTATTCTATCCACCCTTCCTCCTGTCACCCTCACGTATTCCCCAGATGTTACTCACATCAGACAATGCTGTATTCTATCCACCCTTCCTCCTGTCACCCTCAGGTATTCCCCAGATGTTACTCACATCAGACAATGCTGTATTCTATCCACCCTTCCTCCTGTCACCCTCAGGTATTCCCCAGATGTTACTCACATCAGACAATGCTGTATTCTATCCACCCTTCCTCCTGTCACCCTCACGTATTCCCCAGATGTTACTCACATCAGACAATGCTGTATTCTATCCACCCTTTCTCCTGTCACCCTCAGGTATTCCCCAGATGTTACTCACATCAGACAATTCTGTATTCTATCCACCCTTCCTCCTGTCACCCTCACGTATTCCCCAGATGTTACCCACACTAGACAATGCTGTATTCTATCCACCCTTCCTCCTGTCACCCTCAGGTATTCCCCAGATGTTACTCACATCAGACAATTCTGTATTCTATCCACCCTTCCTCCTGTCACCCTCACGTATTCCCCAGATGTTACCCACATCAGACAATTCTGTATTCTATCCACCCTTCCTCCTGTCACCCTCAGGTATTCCCCAGATGTTACCCACACTAGACAATGCTGTATTCTATCCACCCTTTCTCCTGTCTCCCTCAGGTATTCCCCAGATGTTACTCACACTAGACAATGCTGTATTCTATCCACCCTTCCTCCTGTCACCCTCAGGTATTCCCCAGATGTTACCCACACTAGACAATGCTGTATTCTATCCACCCTTCCTCCTGTCACCCTCACGTATTCCCCAGATGTTTCTCACACTAGACAATGCTGTATTCTATCCACCCTTTCTCCTGTCACCCTCACGTATTCCCCAGATGTTTCTCACACTAGACAATGCTGTATTCTATCCACCCTTTCTCCTGTCACCCTCAGGTATTCCCCAGATGTTACCCACACTAGACAATGCTGTATTCTATCCACCCCTCCTCCTGTCACCCTCACGTATTCCCCAGATGTTTCTCACACTAGACAATGCTGTATTCTATCCACCCTTTCTCCTGTTATTCTCAGGTATTCCCCAGATGTTACTCACATCAGACAATGCTGTAATCTATCCACCCTTTCTCCTGTCACCATAAAATATTCTCCACATGTTACACACCTCAGAGAATGCTGATTTCACATAAGGCTCTTTCCTGTCACCCTCAGGTGTTCCCCAGATGTTACTCACATCAGACAGGGCTGCTTTACCTTCAGCCTCTCTCCTGTCACCCTCAAGTATTCCTCAGATGTTATAGACCTCAGACCATGCCACTTTCTCTTTAGCCTCTCTCATGTCACCCTCAGGTTTAACCCAGATGTTACACACCTTAGCAGCACTGCTTTTTCCTCAGTCTCTGTCCTGTGACCATCACACACATATTCCCCAGATGTTACACACTTCAGACAGCACTGCTTTCTCTTCACTTCTCTTCTATCACTCTCACGTTTTCCCCAGATGTTACACACCTCAGACAGCACTGCTTTCTCTTCAGCCTCTCTCCTATCACCCTGAAGTAATCCCCAGATGTTACACACCTCAGACTGCACTGCTTTCTCTTCAGCCTCTCTCCTGTCACACTCAGGTTTTCCCCAGATGTTACACACCTCAGACAGCACTGCTTTCTCTTCAGCCTCTCTCCTGTCACACTCAGGTTTTCCCCAGATGTTACACACCTCAGACAGCACTGCTTTCTCTTCAGCCTCTCTCTTGTCACCCTGAAGTAATCCCCAGATGTTACACACCTCAGACTGCACTGCTTTCTCTTCAGCCTCTCTCCTGTCACACTCAGGTTTTCCCCAGATGTTACACACCTCAGACAGCACTGCTTTCTCTTCAGCCTCTCTCCTGTCACACTCAGCTATTCCCCAGATGTTACACACCTCAGACTGCACTGCTTTCTCTTCAGCCTCTCTCCTGTCACACTCAGGTTTTCCCCAGATGTTACACACCTCAGACAACACTGTTTTCTCTTCAACCTCTCTCCTGTCACCCTGAAGTAATCCCCAGATGTTACACACCTCAGACAGCACTGCTTTCTCTTCAGCCTCTCTCTTGTCACCCTGAAGTAATTCCCAGATGTTACACACTTCAGACAGCACTGCTTTCTCTTCACTTCTCTTCTATCACCCTCACGTTTTCCCCAGATGTTACACATCGCAGACAGCACTGCTTTCTCTTCAGCCTCTCTCCTGTCACACTTAGGTATTCCCCAGATGTTACACACCTCAGACAGCACTGCTTTCTCTTCAGCCTCTCTCCTGTCACACTGAAGTAATCCCCAGATGTTACACACCTCAGACAGCACTGCTTTCTCTTCAGCCTCTCTCTTGTCACCCTGAAGTAATCCCCAGATGTTACACACCTCAGACTGCACTGCTTTCTCTTCAGCCTCTCTCCTGTCACACTCAGGTATTCCCCAGATGTTACACACCTCAGACAGCACTGCTTTCTCTTCAGCCTCTCTCCTGTCACACTCAGCTATTCCCCAGATGTTACACACCTCAGACAGCACTGCTTTCTCTTCAGCCTCTCTCTTGTCACCCTGAAGTAATTCCCAGATGTTACACACTTCAGACTGCACTGCTTTCTCTTCAGCCTCTCTCCTATCACCCTCAAGTAATCCCCAGATGTTACAGACACACCTCAGTCAGCAGTGCTCGCCCTCCAGCCTCTATCCTGACAACCTCATGTATTACCCAGATGTTACCTACACACCTCAGTCAGCAGTGCTCTCCCTCCAGCCTCTATCCTGACAACCTCATGTATTACCCAGATGTTACCTACACACCTCAGTCAGCAGTGCTCTCCCTCCAACCTCTGTCTGGTCAAACTCAGGTATTACCCAGATGTTATTCACAGAACTCAGAGAGACGTATTCTTACTCCAGCTCTGTTAGTGACCCTAAGTGAAAGGTTGAGTGAGTTGATTTAGACCTTACCTGTTGCTTTTTCCAGATGTTCATTTTTGTGGATGTCTGTTATGAGAGAAAAGATGTCAAATTTTAAAGAGTATTTGCAATTCTAGGTGATGATATAGCAGAGACACTGAATAGAAGGATACATCAGTTTATGTTGTTCACACAAGAAGAGCGCGCTTGGAAGTGCAAAAAGCCTTAAAGAGCAGTCACGTGACCCAGATTCTGGAGATGTCCGGGTGCTAGCTCTCGTCTTCTCGTTCCTCAGCCTCTTGATACTGATTGGGCTATATACACAGGAGACACGTCTATAAATCCCAGAATGCATTCTATTGCAAGCCAGGAAGCAAAGGAATTCCATTCAGGTCACCAACTATCTGAGAGATCCAGTTCTCTTAATTTTAATCTGTTTGACATGGTTATCGATAGGTCCTTCTGTATAACATACGAGTATCTGCACCGCCTGACTTACAGAGTATCAGCGAGTCCCTGTGCAGAACACGCAGTGATTATCTGCATTACCAGATACATATAGAGTATCAGCAGGTCCCTGTGTATAACAAACTGTGATTATCTGCACTACCGGATACATACAGTGTACAAGCAGCTCCCTGTGTATAATACACAGTGATTATCTGCATTACCTGATACATACAGAGTATCAGCAGGTCCCTGTGTATAACACACAGTGATTATCTGCATTACCGGATACATACAGTGTACAATCAGCTCCCTGTGTATAATACACAGTGATTATCTGCATTACCTGATACATACAGAGTATCAGCAGGTCCCTGTGTAGTATACACAGTGATTATCTGCATTACCTGACTCCCACAGAGTATCAGTGGGTCACTGTGTATAATCACAGTGATAAACTGCATTACCTGATACATACAGAGTATCAGTAGAACCCTGTGTATAACACACAGTGATTATCTGCATTACCGGATACATACAGTGTACAATCAGCTCCCTGTGTATAATACACAGTGATTATGTGCATTACCAGATACATACAGAGTATCAGCAGGTCCCTGTGTATAACACACAGTGATTATCTGCATTACCGGATACATACAGTGTACAATCAGCTCCCTGTGTATAATACACAGTGATTATCTGCATTACCTGATACATACAGAGTATCAGCAGGTCCCTGTGTATTATACACAGTGATTATCTGCATTACCTGATGCATACAGAGTATCAGCAGGTCCCTGTGTATAATACCAGTGATTATCAGCATTACCTGATGCATACAGTATCAGCAGGTCCCTGTGTATAATACCAGTGATTATCTGCATTACCTGATGCATACAAGGTATCAGCAGGTCCCTATGTATTATACACAGAGATTATCGCATTCCCTGATACATACAGAGTATCAGCAGGTCCCTGTGTATTATACACAGTGATTATCTGCATTACCTGATAAATAGAGTATCAGCAGGTCCCTGTATATTATACACAGAGATTATCGCATTACCTGATACATACAGAGTATCAGCAGGTCCCTGTATATTATACACAGTGATTATCTGCATTACCTGATACATACAGAGAATCAGCAGGTCCTGTGTATTATACACAGTGATTCTCTGCATTACCTGATGCATACGGAGTACCAGCACATCCCTATGTATAATACACAGTGATTATCTGCATTACCTGATACATACAGAGTATCAGCAGGTCCCTGTGTATTATACACAGTGATTATCTGCATTACCTAATGCATACAAGGTATCAGCAGGTCCCTATGTATTATACACAGAGATTATCGCATTCCCTGATACATACAGAATATCAGCAGGTCCCTGTGTATTATACACAGTGACTATCTGCATTACCTGATAAATAGAGTATCAGCAGGTCCCTGTATATTATACACAGTGATTATCTGCATTACCTGACTCCCATAGAGTATCAGCAAGTCCCTGTGTATTATACACAGTGATTATCTGCATTACCTGATGCATACAAGGTATCAGCAGGTCCCTATGTAGTATACACAGAGATTATCGCATTACCTGATACATACAGAGTATCAGCAGGTCCCTGTGTATTATACACAGGGGTAGATTTTCAGACCGCGCGAATAGGCGTACTTTTGCTGGCGCATCAGGCGCAAGCAAAAGTACGCGGGATTTTAGTAGATACACGCGGAGCCGCGCGTATCCGCTAAAATCCGGGATCGGCGGGCGCAAGGCTATGGATTCTGTATAGCCGGCGCGCGCCGAGCCGCGCACTCTACCTACGTTCCCTCCAAGGCAGCTCCGAAATCGGAGCGGCCTCGGAGGGAACTTTCTTTTGTCCTCCCCTCACCTTCCCCTCCCTTCCCCTACCTAACCCACCCGCCCAGCCCTGTCTAAACCCCATCCTTACCTTTGTCGGGGGATTTACGCCTCCCAGAGGGAGGCGTAAATCCCCGCGCGCCAGCGGGCCGCTAGCGCGCTGGGACGCGACCTGGGGGTGGTTCCGGAGGGCGCGGCCACGCCCCCGGGCCGTAAGCACGCCCCCGGACCCGCCCCGAAACGCTCCCGACACGCCCCCAAATCGGCGCTGCACTCGGTCACGCCCCCGACACGCCCCCCTCCGAAAACCCCGGGACTTACGCGAGTCCCGGGGCTCTGCGCGCGCCGGTGAGCCTATGTAAAATAGGCTCACCGGCGCTCAGGGCTCTTAAAATCCGCCCCACAGTGACTATCTGCATTACCTGATAAATAGAGTATCAGCAGGTCCCTGTATATTATACACAGTGATTATCTGCATTACCTGATACAAAGAAAGAGAATCATCAGATTCCCGTGTATAATACACAGTGATTATCAGCATTACCAGATACATACAGAGTATCCGCAGGTCCCTGTATATTATAGACAGTGATTATCTGCATTACCTTATGCATACAGAGTATCAGCACATCCCTATGTATAATACCAGTGATTATCAGCATTACCTGATACTTACAGAGTATCAGCAGGTCCCTATGTATTATACACAGTGATTATTTGCATTTCCTGATACATACAGAGTATCAGCAGGTCCCTGTGTATAACACCCAGTAATTATCTGCATTATCTGATGCATACAGAGTATCAGAGGCTCCCTGTGTATTATACACAGTGATTATCTGCATTACCAGATACATAGAGAGAATCATCAGGTCCCTGTGTATTATACACAGTGATTATCTGCATTACCTGATACATACAGAGTATCAGCAGGTCCCTGTGTATAACACCCAGTAATTATTTGCATTACCTGATGCATACAGAGTATGCATACAGAGTATTCATACAGAGTATGCACAGAACTGTGAAAGACTTCAAAGGGGCGTTGGATAAACACTGCGGATCCATAAAGTCAAGAGGCCGCCAATGAAGAGTGGGTGACTCGCCAGAATGATGGCTATTGACACAATACCCTTATTAAATAAACATACACATGCTTACTGTGACTCCAACATCGCTCTAAGCTACAACAGCAAGAGATAATGGAAAAAAGGATTTGCACTCACAAAGAGGGGAGTAGCTGGCTTGTTATGGCGGTTACTACCCCAAACCAAATGTGCCTGATACTTCACTTTTGATGCATATCCAGCATAGTTCTCTGCTTCAACGACAAGGGAGAAGAATAACTGATACTTCACACATCCAGCAGAGCTCTCTGCTACAACGGCAAGGGAGAAGAAAAAGGGTTCGCACTCAAAAAGCGGGGAGTAGCTGGCTTGTTACGGCGGTTACTACCCCAAACCAAATGTGCCTGATACTTCACTTTCCATGCATATACAGCATAGCTCTCTGCTTCAACGGCAGGGGAGAAAAAAACTGATACTTCACACATGTCCAGCATAGCTCCCTGCTTCAACGGCAGGGGAGAAGAAAAAAACCCAACAAGGGCTGTACAACATAGTCTGGGTAAAACAAATAAGCATGGGTGTAGCTTGCTTATCACGGCGGTTATTGCCCCTACTACCCCTAACTAATCAAGCTAGATATTTCACTTGGATGCAGCTCCATCACTGCTCTCTACATTAATGATGGGGGTGGAAGGGGAATAGAACAAAGAGCTAAGAGAAACAGATAAGTATGAGAGAAAAAATGTGTGAGGCTTGCTGGGCAGACTGGATGGGCCATTCGGTCTTCTTCTGCCGTCATTTCTATGTTTCTATATCAGCAGGTCCCTGTGTATAACACCCAGTAATTATTTGCATTACCTGGTCTTCCCTGAGTATGAGCTGGTCCATATTTCCCTTTATCTTGGATAGTGGAGGGGAAGCTGAGATCTGCATATGTTACCTCCTCTGCCATTGCGGATATCTTAGGGGATGGCTGCTGCTGGGTGCAACCTTGGAAGAAAACTGTAATGCGTCAAGCTCTCACTCTGTGTCCCTTTCATACAGGAAATAAGCTGTTCCCCTTCCCCTCCCATAACCAGCAGTACCGTTGGTTATCACCACCCTCCTGCAAATAAGTTCCCTTTCTGAAAGATTCACAGCCAAGGGTTAGTGGGTTTCACTTTTCCCAAACCCGCTACAAATATTTAGGTAGTGTGAGGGCTGGCAAGCTTCGTTTTCCCCTTTATCTGATACAGGGCGGGACTGGAGCAAGTTTAATGTAAATGCCGCTCATTTCAGTTCCCCCCACTCTGGTGAGAAGGGGCCACAGCTGCTGAAGCCTGACTATTTCTCAATTTACCCCAGGATGGCAAGAGTAGGAGGAGAGAGCATGGGGCCTGCATTCAGACCTGTGAGAAAGCAATGAATCCACAGAGGTATGAGCAGGTCCTACAGCTTCCGTCCCGTTTGGGGAGCAGGGGTCCTTCTGGTGCAGCTGCTGCTGCTGTGAAAGCAGGGAAGAACCACAGTGAGGGTGGGAACGAGCACCCGCTGCCCTGACTTAAAGGCTTGAATAAATAGGTCCCTGGATAACTTTCTATTTCTCTCCCCTTTCATACCCTCTAGCGAACTCTGGTCCAGCAAAATGCCTCTTCTTCCTTCTCCTGCCCTGACCGCTGCCAGGATTATCTTGCTTGAGACTCCGTGCTTTCAGCCGTTGTGCACCAAAATGTGGAACTAAGTCCCAATAACCCTGCGCCTGGAGCCAGGATCCCTTGAGTTCAGTAAAACGCTAAGGCATGACTTCGCAGCCAGGCCTTTCCCTAAAATCCACATCTTTGACCCAACTTCCTGAACCCTCTATGAAGGACTTTGCTATACACATCAATGCAGCTATCATGCAGTGCTAAGTAGGGACTATTTCTTGTCTGTTTGCTTAATAACAAAAATGTCAAGAGCTATGTGGCACCTTATAGACTCACTAACTAATGTATTAAAGCATGAGCTATGGAGGACAGAGTCTACTACATCAGATTCATGAAGTGATGTACGGGAGATGAGAAAAATATATACAGAACATAGAGAAGGCTTAGATTAGGCAGGACATGGTGTGGTGAGCGAGTTCATAGCATTATAGCATAGCCTTCTGACAACTGAGAGAAGTGTGAAAAGATAGAGTGATCAGATAACAGTTACCTTCATACAGGCCGATGTAGTATGGTACACAGGCCACAGCGCAAGGCTCAATGCACGGCTGGACGCACGTTTTGGACACGCGGCCATAACCCCCGATGCAAAACGGGGGTCAGCATGTCCAAAACGTGTGCCCAACCACCCACATAGATAAGTCCACTCAGTGCAGAAAAGAAATGTGTGCCCAATCTGCACATTGGAGCGCTCAGAAATTAACACCAGCACAGAGCTGACGTTAATTTCTGAGTGGCTAAAACGGTGTACAGAAAAGCAGTAAATAGTAAATACCAATCCTTCTGAAAGGTGACTGACATGTGACAGTGAAAGGACCAATCGGCAATAAGTGAAGGAATGAATAAATTAATATTAAGTGCCCAACACTTTAATATTGATTTATTCACTTCACTTATTGCCGATTGGTCCCTTCACTGTCACATGTCAGTGAAAGGACCAATCGCCTTTCAGAAGCTGCCCTGAAAGGGGATTGGTCCTTTTCACTGGCAAATGTCAGTGTAAAGGACCAATCTGAGGCCAGACCTGGGGGGAAGGGAGTTTAGGGCAGGTCTCTAGGCACCTGATGTGAAGGACACGGTAGGGACGCACAACTTTCCCTAGCACAGAGCAGCGGGTCCCCGGGAGAGGTGGTTGGGCGCGCATTAAGAAAGCGGGCGCTCAGCGTTGCGCACCTGCTTTCTACGCGCTGATACTGCATCGGCCTGATACCCAGTTGCAGTGAGTCCTGAAGCCATTGCTTCTGTTCAGCCCTCGGGTGATGGTTTTAAGTTTTTTCATGAGTTCCCATTCAGCAGTTTCAGGCTGGGGAATATGGCAAGGTCGTGTAGAGAATGTCCTAGGGGGGGGGGGGGGGTGGAAATCTTCTCCTACTGGTTTCTGAATGTTGCCATTTCTAACCTCAGATTCATATGCATTTATTCTTTTCCTTATAGATTGACCTGTTTGTCCTACATAGACAGCTGATGCCATATGGGCCATCACCTGCCAGCAATGTCCCTCTGGGGAGGCCTGGGGGAGCCTGGAGCATCCGATGATGTTTCCCTACGTTTGGGGGATGGGGCCAGTACATCCCTAATGATTGAGTTTGACCATTGGGGTGGGCTGGGGGAGACAGTTCTTTATTGAAGACAGGGCTGGGGTTGGCGGAGGTCACCACACAAGAGCTTTCACCTTTCTTTAACTTGTGGGTGTCAGGGTTGCTCTGGGTTGAGCCAGGGGTCAGCCTTGACCCTCCCCCCCCCCACTACACTTTTCCTTCTTGGGGGGACTCTTTTTAATGCATTGGCCCTTTATGGCGATGGCGGTTGCCTGAGATTGGGGCTGCCAAGGAGCGTAAAGGGCCACTAAGCCACGTTGATTTGCCCTGCGATGTTTTGCCACGAGTCAAAACAGCGCACCGTCAAGCCGTGATGTTTCTTCAGGGGAGGGGCCTGCTATCATGGGGATACACCCCCCCCCACACACACACACACATAGCAGGAACCCTTCCGTGAAAATATATCACCGTCTAGTGAGGTAACCCGTGGTGGCTGGGATAATGTGCGCAGAGCAGCAGCTCCCCTCAGAAAGAACGAAGTCGGAGTAAGAAAGGTTGCTGGGCAGACTGAATGCACCGCTTGTGTCTTTCCCTGTAGAGCTTTACTATGTGCCATATCTGCCTGATACGGCCTTTTTAGCCTACCCTCCTGCTTTGTTGGTTGGAGCTTTACTATATTACGGGCTGATATGGTAAAAACTGCGGGGGAGCCGGTGCTCCGAGGCGAGCACCCGCTCTCCCGACGCGCGCCCAGGCCACTCTCCTGGGCATGCGATCAAGTATTTAAATGAGGGCCCGCGGTAAAAGGAGGCGCTAGGGACACTAGCGCATCCCTAGCGCCTCCTTTTGGACCTGGAGCGGCGGCCGTCAGCGGGTTTGACAGCCGACGCTCAATTTTACCGGCGTCGGTTCTCGAACCCGCTGACAGCCACGGGCTCGGAAAACGGACGCCGGCTAAATTGAGCGTCCGTCTTCCAACCCGCGGGCCATGGGCAGATTTTAAAATTTTTTTTGTAATTTAAGTCGGAGGGTGCACAGAAAAGCAGTTTTTTCTGCTTTTCTGTGCACTTTCCCTGTGCCAGTCGAAATTAACTTCTGCCTTTGGGCAGGCGCTAATTTCTGAGAGTAAAATGTGCGGCTTGGCTGCACATTTTCCTTTCTGAATCGCGCAGGAATACCTAATAGGGCCATCAGCGTGCATTTGCATGTTGCGGGCGCTATTAGTCTCGGGGGGTTGGCCGCGCGTTTTCGATGCGCTATTACCCCTTACTGTATAAGTGGTAAAAATAGCGCATCGAAAACACGCAGCCAAACCAGGTTCTGAAGTTACGCTCGGCCGACCATAGTGAATCGGCCCGTTAGTGTGTGTAACTGCGAGACGAGCTGAGGTTCCCTGACTGAGGGGCAGGAGAATGTATTAAACTGCTGAACTAATCTCTAAGATATTTAGCAAGAGCTGGGCAGAGTAAGACCGTGCAGAACTGGGCAAAGGAAAATCGTAACCCGCCCACGAGAGAGTTTTTAAAGTCAAAACTAAGGATACAATTTTTAAGAAGAATAGTGATCCTGTCAGAAAACAGGTAAGGCAAAGGGAAGGTTTTCTGAATCTACTGCCTGAAAAGCAAAAAAATGCTGTGGAGCTGAAGCAATGCCTGAAGAGGAGGCTCTGGGAGCCTGTAAGTTTCACAGGGGACATTTCGCCATCAGCCTGCAGTGACAGGCAAGCTTACGTGTGAGCGATCACAGACTCGAAACGGAAAGATGAACTGGAAACCCCGATAATGCATTTCCCCTTGAGCCACGCAAACTGCGAAGAGATGAGAGCTGCGCGTTTCCCTCAGCTGATGAAGAAAATCCAGGACTACCCACAAAAGAAGGAGCAGGAAAAACCGCGTCTAATCCTGGGGGAAAGGGGAGAGACAGCAGTGTGGTATCCTGCACCAGGCCAGAAATGAAGAAAGCTGACCAGGGACGATCCGCACCAGCACCAGGACCTGAGGCTTGTCCCTGATGCTCTTCCTCTCATAAATTCAGCCTCTACTTCATTTAAATTATACGAAACATTTGTGCAGACAAAGTGATGCGAAGCTGGAGCCTGAGGGAGGTGCTGTGCCCGAGAGAAGGGGAGCTCTGTCAGGAACAGGAAACTCAGAAGAATACAGCAGAGTAAAGGGGACCTCGCATTAATAAAAAGAGGAACTGAAGCAAATTAAAGAAAGCAAAACTGGTATTACAGGAAACAAATCTCTTCTGCTGTTTTATGATTTTTCTGTAGCTAGAATCAGTATCATGAAGCATCCTGGCCAACGCAGGAGCACATTCACATTCCTGTTTTCGGAAGAGGGGGCAACTCAGCCAGGTGCTGCGTTTCCATCCACTGCGTGGCCTCCTCCCCACCAGAGGACGCCACTGAGCCCGGCTCTGAACTGTTCTCCGACACTCTCTGGCTCCTGTGCTTCAGTCTCCTCCCCACCAGAGGACGCCACTGAGCCCGGCTCTGAACCGTTCTCCGACATTCTCTGGCTCCTGTGCTTCAGTCTCCTCCCCACCAGAGGACGCCACTGAGCCCGGCTCTGAACCGTTCTCCGACATTCTCTGGCTCCTGTGCTTCAGCCTCCTCCCCACCAGAGGACGCCACTGAGCCCGGCTCTGAACCGTTCTCCGACATTCTCTGGCTCCTGTGCTTCAGTCTCCTCCCCACCAGAGGACGCCACTGAGCCCGGCTCTGAACCGTTCTCCGACATTCTCTGGCTCCTGTGCTTCAGTCTCCTCCCCACCAGAGGACGCCACTGAGCCCGGCTCTGAACCGTTCTCCGACATTCTCTGGCTCCTGTGCTTCAGTCTCCTCCCCACCAGAGGACGCCACTGAGCCCGGCTCTGAACTGTTCTCCGACACTCTCTGGCTCCTGTGCTTCAGCCTCCTCCCCACCAGAGGACGCCACTGAGCCCGGCTCTGAACCGTTCTCCGACATTCTCTGGCTCCTGTGCTTCAGTCTCCTCCCCACCAGAGGACGCCACTGAGCCCGGCTCTGAACCGTTCTCCGACATTCTCTGGCTCCTGTGCTTCAGTCTCCTCCCCACCAGAGGATGCCACTGAGAGCGGCTCTGAACCGTTCTCCGACATTCTCTGGCTCCTGTGCTTCAGCCTCCTCCCCACCAGAGGACGCCACTGAGCCCGGCTCTGAACCGTTCTCCGACATTCTCTGGCTCCTGTGCTTCAGTCTCCTCCCCACCAGAGGACGCCACTGAGCCCGGCCCTGAACCGTTCTCCGACATTCTCTGGCTCCTGTGCTTCAGTCTCCTCCCCACCAGAGGACGCCACTGAACCCGGCTCTGAACCGTTCTCCGACATTCTCTGGCTCCTGTGCTTCAGTCTCCTCCCCACCAGAGGACGCCACTGAGCCCGGCTCTGAACCGTTCTCCGACATTCTCTGGCTCCTGTGCTTCAGCCTCCTCCCCACCAGAGGACGCCACTGAGCCCGGCTCTGAACCGTTCTCCGACATTCTCTGGCTCCTGTGCTTCAGCCTCCACCCCAGCAGGGGACGCTACTGAGCCCGGCTCTGAACCGTTCTCCGACATTCTCTGGCTCCTGTGCTTCAGTCTCCTCCCCACCAGAGGACGCCACTGAGCCCGGCTCTGAACCGTTCTCCGACATTCTCTGGCTCCTGTGCTTCAGTCTCCTCCCCACCAGAGGACGCCACTGAGCCCGGCTCTGAACCGTTCTCCGACATTCTCTGGCTCCTGTGCTTCAGTCTCCTCCCCACCAGAGGACGCCACTGAGCCCGGCTCTGAACCGTTCTCCGACATTCTCTGGCTCCTGTGCTTCAGTCTCCTTCCCACCAGAGGACGCCACTGAGCCCGGCTCTGAACCGTACTCCGACATTCTCTGGCTCCTGTGCTTCAGTCTCCTCCCCACCAGAGGACGCCACTGAGCCCGGCTCTGAACCGTTCTCCGACATTCTCTGGTTCCTGTGCTTCAGCCTCCACCCCAGCAGGGGACGCCACTGAGTCCGGCTCTGAACCGTTCTCCGACATTCTCTGGCTCCTGTGCTTCAGCCTCCACCCCAGCAGAGGGTGGAGGCTGAAGCACAGAAGGTGTTTAGGAAATGCAACAAATCAAAGGAAAAAATTGAAAAGCTATGACAAGAAAATGCTCGTAGTTTGGGCAATAAAATACCAGACCTGCAGGCCTTAATGGTGGAGGTGGACTTGGACATTGTTGCTGTCATGGGGACATGGATCACAGATCCTCATGATTGGGATACGGCCATCCCAGGCTATAACATGTTAAGTAAGGACAGAGAGGACAGGAAAGGGGGAGGAGTAGCTCTTTATCAGGCCGAGACAGAACGATATTAAGTCAGAGGTCCCAAAAATTAAAAAAATTAAAAAAGTTGGAAAATGGATGCTCATTTTTGCCGGCTTTCGTTTTCTGAACCCATAGCTGTTTACTGACACCGGTAAAATTAAGTGTCGGTTGTCAGACCTGCTGACAGCTGCCACTTCCGCTAAGGAGGCACTAGAGATGTGCTAGTGTCCCTAGCGCCTCATTATTAGCACAGGCCCTAATTTAAATAGAAAATCACGTGCCCAGGAGATGCTCGCCTCGGAGCGCCGGCTCTCCCGCGGAGTTTATTGAATCGGCCTGTATGTCAAGAACAATATCCAAGTAACTGAACTGCAAGGAAAGTGGGATAGATGGGTCATCCATTTTTACTGGAAGAACTAGACCGAGATCTAATTGAAAACATCCAAAAGAAAGGAGAAGAGCTGATTGCTGGAGACTAATATGCCAGACATAGACTGGAAAATCCCTTCTGCAGTATCTACCAGAAGTAGAGAGATAGTGGATGCATTGCAAGGGGCTCTGTTCAAACAAATGCTAATGGAACTCACAAGGGAGAGTGTTATACTCGACCTAGTGCTCACTAAAGGGGAGATTGTCTCTAAATAAATGAATAAATAAATAAATAAATAAATAAAGTCTAGGTGGGTGCCCACCTCAGCACCAGTGATCATCAAACGGCGAGGTCAAATCCGAGCAAAGGTCAAAGCCAAGAAGGTCTATCAGAAGGTAAGCAGAAAAAGGAACAGGAGCTGGAACAGGTACTGGAGCAGGAGTAGCAACAAAGCTACCTGGAAGGGTGGAGACCTGTTGCCAAGGCTTGCTCTGAGAATGTCTGAGCCTGCCAGGGAAGAGGAAGTGGCAGTATCTCCCCACGGCGCACTTGGGGAGGCCCGGTTGGCCCCGGAGGAGGTTGACGCGGCACAGGAGGATCCTGGGAACATGGAGGGTACCCAGACACGTAGGCAACTGCCCACTGCCGCCAATTGGAATGTTATCCAATTGATAGCATTCCTGTTCCAACACTGAAATCTATTGCCCATACAATTGCCGGCCCCAATATCAGGCATCATTAATCTATCCCTTTCTGAAGGACATTTTCCTGATCCACTTAAAACAGCCATAATTAAACCAAATTGGTAAAAAAAAAATAGCCTTGATCATACAAAACTCAACAACTACAGCCCCATATCAAGCTTATCCTTCTTAGCCAAACTGCTGGAAAAAGTAGTTCATGAACATCTAACTGAACATCTAGATTATTTTACTGTTAAATTATTTTACTGTTAAATGGTTGAAAAGAATGTTTTACCCCCTTGTTCCATGTAAACCGATTTGATATGACACCCGTCATGAAGGTCGGTATATAAAAGAATTAAATAAATAAATAAATAAAATAAATAAAATAATAACATCCTATACCCATTCCAGTTCGGCTTTCATAAACACTTTAACATAGAAAAACTCCTACTCGCACTATCGGACACCGTTTTGAAAGGGTTTGAGAGTGAACAGAACTACCTATTAATCTTACTCGATTTATCGGCAGCATTCAATACAGTCAATCATTCCATCCTGCTTGATAAATTAACTGACATCGGACTGTCAAATACAACCCTCAACTGGTTTAACTCCTATCTCTCCAATTGACATTTTCAAATTAAAATAAAAAATTCCACGTCAGATAAAATTTCACTTCACACTGGAGTACCACAAGGATCAGCACTCTCTGCCACTCTCTTTAACATCTGTATGCCTCCACTCTGTCATCTGCTCTCTGGACTTGGACTTACACACTACATCTATGCAGACGATATACAGATTCTCATTCCTATCCACAAATCTCTTGAATCCACCTATAAAAATGCAGCAATGTATTTAACAATGATCAAACAGTTATTATCCCATATGAGGCTCATGTTAAATGTTGACAAAACTGAAATCATCTTCCTAAATAGAAGATCTACTCTTGGCAAGTTCCCCTCCTTCAAATTACAAGATCAGCTGACTACATTAAATCCCATCCTTCATACCCACAACCTGGGAGTCATAATCGATTCTGAACTAAATTTTAAAAAACACATTTCAACCAAAATAAATAAATAAAGGAAGGATACAGAAAAATTCAAACTTTAAAACGATTGAAACCATTACTAAATCCCTCTGACTTCAGATTAGTACTCCAACTTCTAATTTTTGCTAACATTGACCTCTTCAATTCTCTACTACTGGGCTTACCATCCTCCACCAGATGTCCTCTCCAAATCCTACAGAACACTGCAGCCAGAATTCTAACAGGAACCAAGAAACATGACCATATGACACCCATCCTAAGGTCCATACCCTGGTTATCGGTTAAATATCGAATCGAATTCAGTCTTATGCATTCTTCACAAAATCATATATGATGAACAAACTGACTGGCTTAATACCGCCATTAGGATTCACACTCCACAACGCAATCTCCGTTCTGCTAATAAAGGTCTCCTAAATATTCCCTCTGTCCATTCAGCACACCTCTCTCAAGTAAGAGATCGGGCATTATCACTGGCAGGACCCAAATGCTGGAATTCCCTCCCAATAGAGACACGGCTTCAACCAAATCTAAAAGTATTCAGAAAGGAGGTAAAGATGTGGCTTTTTACAAAGGCCTATCAGGATCCAACATGATTCTTTTTATAACCTTCTTAAAGAGCTTTTCTATGTCAGTCCTGACTTTATGACTATGTTATCCATTCACACTTTTATTGAATACAGCTGCCTCTAGTATTTTATTTTCCTTGATCTTATCTTTTATTTTATTCTATTAATCGTATTTTTTATTCTCCATTTTATTTGTTATTATTATACTCTGTTATTTTTACTATTTTTTGTAAAACTCTGTAATCCATTGTGATGGTTCCCGAACAAGCATATATAAAAATTATTAAATAAATAAATAAATAAATAAGGAGGTTGGGCCAGTTCCGGGGACCCAATATCAGGGGTAAGTGAGCCCAGCTGCGGGCCTGCCACGGCCGGGGAGCACATGAGAGACAAAATGGTGACAGTCCAGAGAAGGGTGTCCAAAATGGTGATGAGTCTCCATCAAATGACCTGTGAGGAAAGGTTGAAGATCCAAAATATGTATACCCTGGAAGACGTATGATACAAACCTTCAGATACCTGAAAGGTTGGAATGATGCACAACCAGTAGAACTAGGGGTCACAAAATGACCCCAATGACCCTAACACCAATGTCGGGAAATATTTCTTCACAGAAAGGGTGGTGGAAGTCTGGAATGCCCTTCCAGAAGAAGTGGTGAAGACAAAAACAGTAAACATTTTCAAAGGGGCATGGGATAAACACTGTGGATCCCTAAAGGCTAGAGAATGGGAATGAAGAAAAGAGTGCATGGGGGTAACTTGTTGGTGTGGCGGTTATTACCCTTCACCAATAATAAGCCTTCATACAGTTTTTGCAACTCCATCATTGCATCAATGGTAGGGGGAAAAAAGGAGAAGGGGTATTTGATTCAGACAACAACTAACAAGGGCCCTGCTTTGGGAAACTGATAATTATAAAGGTGGCTTGTATGGCCAGCAGTTACTACCATAAGCTTGCAGGGCAGGCTGGATGGACCATTTGGTCATTTTCTGCCGTCATTTCTATGTTTCTATATTGACCCCACAAGAATCATGGTTGCTGCCGCAGTAACAGTCCTGTCTGGGGAGACTGTTATTCCCCAATGTCTATGACAGAAAGTTCTTCAATGGGCCCATGACTCTTGTTTGGCGGGTCACCCCAGCATTACTAGAACCCGGGAGTAAATTTTCCATCATTATAGGTGGCCACAAATGAAGACCAGCGTGAAGCGATATGTAGAGGATTCCTGCCCCACATGTGCCATGAACATGATTTCTCGAGCTTGACCTTGGGGGATGTTACAGCTGCTGCCTGTCCCCAAGGAACCCTGGAATCACTTGGCCACTGTCTTTGTCACTGACATTCCCTTTTCAAGCGGCAGCACCACTGTATTGGTGGTGGTGGTGGATCATTTTTCAAAGATGGCTGATTTCATGCCTCTCACTGGCCTTTCTTCAGCACCTGAATTGGCCAACCTCTTCATCCAGCACATCTTCCATCTGCATGGGCTCTCTCTCCACGTTCTCCCTGAACAGGGAGTACAGTTTATAGCCCACTTCTGGAAATGTCTGTGCAAGAAGTTTGGGACTACCTTGGATTGGGTCTACCTTGGATTTCTCCTTGGCCTACCACCCCCAGAGCAATGGGCAAATCGAGTGAATGAATCAGTCTCTCACTGCATTTCTCAGGGCCCTATGTAAACCAATGGCAGGTCAACTGGGCATCCTTGCTCCGGTGGGAAGAGTTCTATGTGCCTGTCCCAATCTCTGTCACCTGCCCTGCAGTCAGCTTAGTGGGACATTAACTCCAGGATCTTTGGCAAAGAACGCATCATCTCCTGTAGCAAGTGGCAGAGCATTTCAAAAGGCAGGCGGGCAAGAAACATCACCTGGCCCCTCAACTGGAAACCTCATTTGGCTCTGTACAAAAAACGTACTCCTTAAGATGCCCTCGTTGAAATTTGCCCCAAGATTTATAGGTCCATTTCCTGTTGTGCGACAAATGGGGCCAGTAGCCTTCAAATACAGTTACCTCTGACTCTCCAGATTCAGGACCTATTTCATGCATCCTTGTTAAAACCAACAATCTTACCTTGGCCCTCCAGACCAGGCCTCAGACGCACAGAAATTGCAGCTGAAGAGAATGCCCAATACAAAGTGGAGGAGATCTTGGATTCCAGGAAAGGCAAGAAGCAAATCCAGTACTTAATTTCATGGAAGAACTTCGAACCAGAGGAGAACTCCTGGGAGCCAAGCCCCACATCTATTACGGGATTTCCACAAAATGTTCCCCAACAAGCTGAAGCCCAGAAAACAGGTGAGGGGGGGTTACTGTAGTGTTTCACCAGCCACAGGGTAGGCTCACAACTGGCCTCTCTCTTGAACTCACCCCCAGCGCTGGCGATATCCTCCCAACGCGGCCAGAACGCCGCTGTGATCCTGCTCCTCCCTGTGGATCCATTACTGGCAAATACTTAAAGGGCCAGTGGCAGTAAAAACCCCTGCGGCACCCAATGATGACATCAGCAAGATTTCACCACTTAATTACGGCCTGCGCTCCCTGTCACTGCCTCAGGAATGGGTCTCCTGCTCAGTAGCATTGCATGTTGTTCCTGCATCCCTGTGTGCTTCTGTGGTCCTGATCGTTCCTGCATTCAGCCTTGCCTGCCCAGCCTGCCTTCTCCAGCCATCTCGTCCAGTGTCCCTTGTGCATATTCATCCATCCTTGGCTTGACTTCCTGTTACTGACCTCCTAATTGTACCTGACCACGATTGCCTGCTGCCTGGAGCTGACCTCTCGCCCTAGGCTATGCTTGCTTGCTGCTGCTGCCCCGAACATTGGCTTGTCCCGGTACCCTCCAGCGTGCTACCTGTCCTGATCACTCTGTGCCCTTGGACTCTTGCTCTCCTCACCGCTGCAGGAACCCACCAGAACCTCAACCTGCAGGGGAGGCAGCTGGTATAGATGAAGCTCCAGACTGTCCCCCGTTACAGTGCTCATTTGCTCATAGGTTCACCTACGAGGCTGCCTCACCTACACTGCAGCATAAAGAGCTCACTCTCATTCACTCTGTGATGTTACGATGTTATGGCTGTTCTGGGTCTGGGTCTGTGTCTCCAGCTGTGCACGGTGTGCTCCATACCTCTCCGGTGTCTGTGTCTTGTGTGTGTGTGTGGAGGGGACCTCATGCAGTGTGCGCCCTGGCTATAGGTTGTGGTGCTTGGTGCTGATGCTTTTTCTCCTGTTTGTGCAGGGATATTTCAGCAGCACACAGTGTTACATTCTCATGTCATTCCTGGCCTGAAGTTGAATTTCCTCTTCCCCTTTTTTGTGATGTAGAAATTGTTACGAACTCACGAGACACTGCGAGGCTGTGAGACAGCTAAAGCAGGCAGTCTGTTATAGGAGAAGCGTTCCCGTAAGTGTTCTGTGGAATGTGCTGACCTTGCTCGGGTACAGCATCGGGTCAGTAGTGCACTGAGTTTGCCAGTTCTTGAGTCAGACCTTGTGGGTGGCCGAGTTACGTGTCAGGGACTGGCTCTGATTACTCCCTGCTTTCTGTCATGTCTCCATCCTCTCCTTTTCTTTCCCTCTCACGAGCCCCTGTTCTGCAGAATCCCGGAGCTGCATCATCAGTGCCAGAAAATCTCAGGAGATATCTGGCATCTGACGTTTTTCTTATGCAACAGAAAATTATCTTAGGGCGCCCTCCGGGGAGACTTGGTGCTTCTTGCACAGATAGGCAGATGCAATATCGCGCACTGAGCCTTAGTGCACAGGTTAACCAGCACTTGGATGCGAGTTTTGACGCCCAATGCAATAAGGGGCTCAGCACCCCAGGGCTGGCATTAAGTCCTTACGCGCTCCGAGCCACCTGAAAACCCCCACACAAACCCACAAAAAAATGCCCAAACTACTCCTTTTCTGTGGCTCCTCCTACTTAGTATCATCCCAATACTAAGTAGGAGGAGCCACAGGAAGCGGCATGAAAAAAATACATTTTGCCGACAGTCAGGTTAGGGAAGTGGATACCCAGTAATTAAGGGCCAATTTTCCTAACTGGTGCACAGCCACCTCTCCTGGTCGCCCAATGCCATGGACGTGCTAGGGACGCACAATTTATCCCTAGCACGCCCCTTTTTAGCATGGCCCCTCCTTTAAATAACGCATCGGGCGCCCAGGAGGGGTGGCTGGGCGCACGTTAGGAGAAAGGGCGTGAGCTGATCATTTTTTTGCACTGGATCCAGCTCACAGGATTCAATGTTTTCCTCCCTCTGTCTCACTCGCTCTTCCCCTCCTTAATATTAGGAGAGTGGATCCTTGGACCGGCGGAAAAGGGGAGCCAGCGGGGAGGAGCCCCAGAGGACCCTTCCAATGGCAGGCGAGACTGCAGGAGACCTGAGACCCCCACAGGACCTTCACCACTTCCAGCCCTCATCCCTGTGGGTTGAGCCCTTGTGTACCGGGGCCGGATGGACTTACGTTGGGTCTAAGGCAGATGATGATGATCATAGACAGGCAGGAGAGGGTCTTGGCACGGAGAAAACAGAAGACGGGAACCAGGAAATCAGACGACAGAGAAGCCAAGCAGGAACTGGAGCCAGGAGTAGCCAAGGCAAGGCCTGAGAAGCAGACCCTGCCTTAAATAGTAGCAGGCTTGGGAGGAGGAGCCTGAGCCCCTCCCGCAGTGACCCCTGAAAAGGGGGTCAGGTGGGGCGCACGCATGCCTGGGAAGCCAGGGGTCAGGAGGAAGGCCAGAGCAGGAGCCGCCGGCGTGCCGTCCTGCGCGCGGCGTCGCCGTGGCGGCCCGGGAGGAAGGCCGCGGTGTGGCTCACCAGCCGTGGCCGCCGGCTGAAGCGAGGTTCCCTGGTCCGAGAAGGCGGAGTCGGCCGTGCCGGTAGGAGGAGGAGTCTGGCCATGGTCCCGTTCAGCCGACTTTCGCAACACTTAAAGTCACCCTCTTTTTCTTCTCTACTCCTCGATTTGTGCTAATCTCCATCAGAGAGGGGGGGGGGGGGGGCAGAGCCTGAGCCCAGGTGTCAGGGGTGGAGGCTGCTAATTCCTCGTTTCTGAATGCTTTTCGGTTTCACTCCCCTTTCTGCCAGGTCCTGCCGGGTCACCAGCCCAGAGCCTTTCTGCACTGCAGGGTGCCTCACTCCCAGCCTCCAGAGACGGGAAATGGTGCCACAGATAATTTATTCATACGCCAGTGCGGATTACAAGGAAGCATTCATAAAATAGCCACTGCTATTACTAGCAACGGTTACATGGAATAGACTTAGTTTTTGGGTACTTGCCAGGTTCTTATGGCCTGGAATGGCCACTGTTGGAAACAGGATGCTGGGCTTGATGGACCCTTGTTCTGACCCAGTATGGCATGTTCTTATGTTCTTACAAGGAAGCATTCATAAAACAGCATGACACACACAATAAAACAGCCCAAATAAAACACAAGGATGAAAAGATATTAACAAGCACAATCCACATCATCCCCTCCTGTTCACAGTAGTAAAACCATTTTAACTCAGGCACTTAATTGGCATACGCTCGCCTTAACGTGCTGGACCTAAGGGGTCTGTGGGAAAAGTGTGTCCTGATCCCAGGATCGAGTGACTCCCTTAGCACGGGCGGGGTCTGTGAGAAAGCTTCTCTTTTGTGCTTCCTGGCTGCGATGACTCTTTAAACCAGGAAACGCCGAAAGACACCAGTCATCCAAACTGGAGCATACGGTGTCCGCAAACCCAAGGATGGAAAGTGTTCCCTGAGCACGGCTGTCACCCGCTCAGGATATTTAGCACCGGCAGTAACTGGCGCTGCTCTGTGCTGAGTCACTTGCAATGCTCCTTAGCAGGTAGCTTGGCAGCCCTATACATATTCATTTGTTTGTTTTTATATACCGGCAGTCATGTGAAAACATATCGCGTCGGTCTACATCTCAGATTAGGCATCAGTAATTGAATCTGCATTTTAAAATAAACATTTAAAAATCTAGTTACATATTATCCATTTCGCTTAAAATATCTAAATAAAATAAAGGTAGAAGAAACAACTATACATCGGAAGATAAAACCATAGAATTACAAAAACTAAAATATAAATAAAAGTTAAAAAAAAAACCTAAAGAAAGTCCCGTACCTTGTAACTAATCAATTAAAAGTTTAGGGTCCATAGAATCTAAAGCAGCTGCAATATCAAGATGGATTAACACAATAGGTCCCCCCTTATCCGCCTCATGTAATAAGTGCTGACACAAAGAGACCAACAGGGTTTTCCTGCTCCAATTTTCAGTGAAATCCCATTTCACAAGGAACCAATCATTTATTACGCTCCACATTCTGCTCAAGTTGTATTGATACCCATTTTTCTAAAATTTTGGAGATTGTCTGGAGATTAGGAATGGGACGATGTTATTATCCAGTAAAGCTCCATAGGTTTTGCCCTCAATTAAGCAATTTGGGTTGTTCTTCTCAGGGATCCTTGATCCATAAGTGGTGGGATTGTGGTAGCAGATATCCTCCATATTACCTAAGATCTTGGAGAATACAATTAAACTGTCAAAGGCAACAGCGCTACTGAACTTGCCGCCTCTGGCTGAAAATGCATCCACCCAGAGTACACGAATGGAGATAGCGCTGTTCTGGCTCTGTACCTACCGGAGCAGCCAGGGAGGGGTATCTGCACCATGAACAGAATTACCGCATCTAAACATCACAAGCTTGGTAGATTCTCCTTAGTCTGGGACCCCTACTTGACTTGGAGAACATTTGGCTTTACCTTGATAGCTAAAAACCAACGTGATCTCAGATATTAGCGATGAACATGGGGGCATCCTATGTTATACCAGATGACACGCATGCTATTGTTAACTTACTGCTGTAAACATAGTCGTGATACAGGCAGTATAGGGAGGGAAAGGGGGAAGGGTTTATTATGCAATTGTAAAACTCTACTTGTTGTCATCATAGCAAATTGTTTGCTAAATCCTATATTGTGGCAATTTGGATGTTTCTGCTTCCTTGGACATCAATAAAAATTGATAATAAAAAAAAAACAGAAATGGGACGATAATTTGTCAAATCAGATCCTGGCATAATTCCCATCCTTCTTGATTGGCCATAGTTAAGGCACTGCGAGCATTTGCAAGGCTCATGGTTTCTCACGAGATCTGCAGGCAGGAAGTGACGCATCCAACCTGAGAATTCCGGGTGGAGCTCATCCTGCAAGCCACCCGAGGACGTTAGAGCCCCGGCCGCTGCCTTCTTGTCACCTGCCCCCTGCTGGTGGAGCTCATCCTGCACTGAGATAAATAGGAAAAGTGCTCTTCCAGTGAAACACTCCTAGTCTCCTCCCTAGAGGTACGGCAATATGTTGAGCGCCGGCGTTTTGAGAGTTGCTATTCACATGATGAAGTTTTAGGAGAATGATACGCTTTCGGTGAAGAATTTAGAACAGCGAGGGATAACGGAATTATGTGAACTGTGTCTTACAAATTTGACTCGAGACATTACTGGAAGATATTTAGTGAATATACGAAACGAGTTGGTGCTGTAAGACCTTACAGAGAGACGTGTTGGACACCGATGTAAGAAAGGTTTGAACGTTCAGGACAACGGGGGATTGTTATT
The DNA here is from genome assembly GCF_901001135.1 of Rhinatrema bivittatum. Taxonomy (NCBI): domain Eukaryota; kingdom Metazoa; phylum Chordata; class Amphibia; order Gymnophiona; family Rhinatrematidae; genus Rhinatrema; species Rhinatrema bivittatum. Next base: position 830,839,381 of record NC_042615.1, read on the forward strand.
TCATTGAGAGTGAAAGCACATATCAGAGGGTATTGGAAGAGACAACCCCTGAAGAAGCCTGATTGGCGAAATGAGGTTCCTTGATGGGGAGGTGAATTTACAAACTATTAAGAAGTGAAAGATGAATTTCTGAAAATATCGAGTATGTGAAGATCGTGGATCTGAGTTGAGAGCCTCTAGAATACCCGTGTTCTGAATCAAGGAACAATATATGTTGAAAAGTTGGGATATGGTGCAATAAAAATGTTGGGATGGTGTTTTAATTCATGTATTATAATAATAGGATGAATGTGTATGGATGAACATTTATATTGAATTTTAGGATATGGGGGTGTTTATCAGGGATATTGGTGTATGATATATGGTGTCCATATGTTCCTTTAAAGATTCTTTAAAAATAATATAAAAAAGTTATAAATTGATACATTTCTGTTTGAAGATTACATCTGTAATAAAATTCTAACATTAAAAAAATAATGATACTTGATTTTATGCACGCCCAGTAGGGGCCAGTCAAAGTTCTAGAATCTTTGACAAAAGTGTTCCTTGATTGGGCTCCATCCTGATGATGTCACCCCATAGGTGAGGACTAACATCCTGCTGTCCTGGGAGAACACCTGTTACAGGTAAGCAACATTTGCTTATCCAAGCTTAGACCTGCTATTGAGCAGGTTTAACTTACCCATATAACTTATCAGTCTAAGACTTATCCAGCTAAACAGCATCGCCCCAATCCGCCCTCGACGTATCCAGCTGCTCATATCTAACCGGCCAGTACAGGAGGGAATGCACTTCTCTATGTCCCTCTTGCTAGGGTTTTCGGTTCAGTTCTAATGGCTGATATCCGACGCATGCAGGGCTCTGTAGATACAGTCCCACAGTTCAAACAGGGGGCGTTTCACCGTGGGGCTGCAGGAGGAAGAGGCGCCAGCGTTTAACCTGCAGCCCAACTGGCATCGAGGTCCCAGCTGACTACCACTACTGCTTATTAACACTTCTATAGCCCTACTCGACGTAGGCAGTGCCGTACAAGCAGCACGCCAGACACGGTCCCTGCTCAATAAAATAAATAATTGCAATACATAAATATAAGACATTGGTTAATATTAGTTAATGAGGCTGGTTTAATATTTAAAAGCATCATCACCAAGGAGGCTTTCAGATGGGATTTAAGCAAGGTTGAGGGAGGGAGCATGGCTCACGTTGGGGTGAGAAGTGGAGCGATGCCCCTGCTGGCAGCAGAGAGTTACTGCTGCTGAGATGCCACCAGAAATTGTATACCGTGTAGCTTGCACATGTCCCCTGAGAAGATATACTTATGCATTTCTGCAGTGGTACATTTTTATTTATTATTGACATTTATCAACCGCTCTACTGTTTAAAAAACGCTCAGATCGATGCCCAATCTTAAAGCATGCGCTTCAATACAATACAGCATTTCTAACGCCAATGTGCTGACCAGGCAGTCTCCCCAAACTCTCTCATCATTTCATCTTAACAGGATTATATAATAAATGTGGCATACATAATCCATTTTTTCAGTCTTTTCCTACATTGCTTCAAGTCACTTTCTGCTCTTATATCAAAAGGGAGGCTACTCCATAGAATTAGGATATGAGCTGACAATGATCTATTAGAGACGAAACATTTTAGGTGGTGGCAGCTGCAACACTATATCTTTTTTGAGATGCGGCGACCAGAATTGTACACAGTATTCAAGGTGTGGTCTCACCATGGAGCGATACAGAGGCATTATGACATTTTCCGTTTTATTCACCATTCCCTTTCTAATAATTCCTAACATTCTGTTCGCTTGCACTATTTGTTTTTCCACATTCAATTTTTTGTCTAATTTTATCCCCAATGACCTAACGACTTCTTTGGGGCAAAGCTCAGCCTCCCTAATTTCCTACTTTCAAAATCTTAACACTAATCTCTTCTCAGCCGATCAATTCACTACTCCCTGCAGACATTGATTTAGGAGTGTCAGAGCTTCCTCCCTGTTGTGACCTAAAGTATCAAAGGCTGCTGATACATCAAGGAAACAATGATATAGTCTATATTTGCGTCAAAACTTCGGATGATGGTATGAAATGATGACAGGAGTAGGGTTTCAGTGCTGTGTCCTTTACGAAAGCCATGTTGATTCGGGTGTGAAATATTATTACCGTTCACGTATTCTGTAAGTTGATAAAGCTCTATGCATTCTATGATTTTAGCTAGGGTTGTTAATGACGCTATTGGACGAAAATTAGAAAGATCAGTGAAGTCATGAGTGGTTCTTTTCTTCGACCACAATCTGATTTCATCCACATATATGTAAACGTTAAATACAAATGACTGATCAGTTCTACCTAATGGTGCCATGAAAATATTAAGAAGCAAGGGTGAAAGAGGCGAACCCTGTGCAACTGCTGATCTCACCTCTCTCCATGTTGACGTCTTCCCTTGGAAAAGCACACATTGCCATTTTTCTGTCAAATAGTCATTCAACCATTGGACCTTTCATCCCTGAGGCCTCACATCTCATGGTCCACTAAATCGAAGGTGCCGGATAGCTGAAGTGGAAATAACAAAATGGGTTCACCTCTATCAGTCCCAGGGAGAGTCTCATCTATCACTGAGGTCCGAAGGATCTCCGTGCTGCAACCTCTTCTAAAGCCACTTGCGCCAAAGAATGCAAAACTTCTCTTCTTCCCAAATAATCTGAAACTTGTTTAGTCACAATACGCTCTAAAATCTTTGCTACACATGCCAAATTAGAAACTGGTCTGTAATTACTAAATGTTTTAATGATCAATAAGTGTAAAAAATTCAAACGGGTGCTATATCTGAATTCCAGAT
>NC_042615.1:830847224-830938883 GCF_901001135.1 Rhinatrema bivittatum
GCAGTTACTACCCTTAACAGAAGGCATGGGGGTAACCTGCACGGAGCAGCAGTTACTACCCTTAACAGAAGGCATGGGGGTAACCTGCATGGAGCGGCAGTTACTACCCTTAACAGAAGGCATGGGGGTAACCTGCATGGAGCGGCAGTTACTACCCTTAACAGAAGGCATGGGGGTAACCTGCACAGAGCAGCAGTTACTACCCTTAACAGAAGGCATGGGGGTAACCTGCATGGAGCAGCAGTTACTACCCTTAACAGAAGGCATGGGGTAACCTGCACGGAGCGGCAGTTACTGCCCTTAACAGAAGGCATGGGGGTAACCTGCACGGAGCGGCAGTTACTGCCCTTAACAGAAGGCATGGGGGTAACCTGCACGGAGCGGCAGTTACTGCCCTTAACAGAAGGCATGGGGGTAACCTGCACGGAGCGGCGGTTACTACCCTTAACAGAAGGCATGGGGGTAACCTGCACGGAGTGGCAGTTACTACCCTTAACAGAAGGCATGGGGTAACCTGCACGGAGCGGCAGTTACTACCCTTAACAGAAGGCATGGGGTAACCTGCACGGAGCGGCAGTTACTACCCTTAACAGAAGGCATGGAGGTAACCTGCACGGAGCGGCAGTTACTACCCTTAAAAGAAGGCATGGGGGTAACCTGCACGAAGCGGCTGTTACTACCCTTAAAAGAAGGCATGGGGTAACCTGCACGGAGCGGCAGTTACTACCCTTAACAGAAGGCATGGGGGTAACCTGCACGGAGCGGCAGTTACTACCCTTAACAGAAGGCATGGGATTAACCTGCACGGAGCGGCAGTTACTGCCCTTAACAGAAGGCATGGGGTTAACCTGCACGGAGCGGCAGTTACTGCCCTTAACAGAAGGCATGGGGGTAACCTGCACGGAGCGGCAGTTACTGCCCTTAACAGAAGGCATGGGGGTAACCTGCACGGAGCGGCAGTTACTGCCCTTAACAGAAGGCATGGGGGTAACCTGCAAGGAGCGGCAGTTACTGCCCTTAACAGAAGGCATGGGGGTAACCTGCACGGAGCGGCAGTTACTGCCCTTAACAGAAGGCATGGGGTTAACCTGCACGGAGCGGCAGTTACTGCCCTTAACAGAAGGCATGGGGGTAACCTGCACGGAGCGGCAGTTACTGCCCTTAACGGAAGGCATGGGGGTAACCTGCACGGAGCGGCAGTTACTGCCCTTAACGGAAGGCATGGGGGTAACCTGCACGGAGCGGCAGTTACTGCCCTTAACGGAAGGCATGGGGGTAACCTGCACGGAGCGGCAGTTACTGCCCTTAACGGAAGGCATGGGGGTAACCTGCACGGAGCGGCAGTTACTGCCCTTAACGGAAGGCATGGGGGTAACCTGCACGGAGCGGCAGTTACTGCCCTTAACGGAAGGCATGGGGGTAACCTGCACGGAGCGGCAGTTACTGCCCTTAACGGAAGGCATGGGGGTAACCTGCACGGAGCGGCAGTTACTGCCCTTAACGGAAGGCATGGGGGTAACCTGCACGGAGCGGCAGTTACTGCCCTTAACGGAAGGCATGGGGGTAACCTGCACGGAGCGGCAGTTACTGCCCTTAACGGAAGGCAGGGGGGTAACCTGCACGGAGCGGCAGTTACTGCCCTTAACGGAAGGCATGGGGGTAACCTGCACGGAGCGGCAGTTACTGCCCTTAACGGAAGGCATGGGGGTAACCTGCACGGAGCGGCAGTTACTACCCTTAACGGAAGGCATGGGGTAACCTGCACGGAGCGGCAGTTACTTCCCTTAACGGAAGGCATGTGGGTAACCTGCACGGAGCGGCAGTTACTACCCTTAACGGAAGGCATGGGGATAACCTGCACGGAGCGGCAGTTACTACCCTTAACAGAAACATGGGGGTAACCTGCATGAAGCGGCAGTTACTACCCTTAACAGAAGGCATGGGGGTAACCTGCATGGAGTGGCAGTTACTTCCCTTAACAGAAGGCATGGGGGTAACCTGCATGGAGCGGCAGTTACTACCCTTAACAGAAGGCATGGGGTAACCTGCACGGAGCAGCAGTTACTTCCCTTAACAGAAGGCATGGGGGTAACCTGCACGGAGCAGCAGTTACTTCCCTTAACAGAAGGCATGGGGGTAACCTGCACGGAGCAGCAGTTACTGGCCTTAACAGAAGGCATGGGGTAACCTGCACGGAGCAGCAGTTACTTCCCTTAACAGAAGGCATGGGGGTAACCTGCACGGAGCAGCAGTTACTTCCCTTAACAGAAGGCATGGGGGTAACCTGCACGGAGCAGCAGTTACTGCCCTTAACAGAAGGCATGGGGTAGCCTGCACGGAGCAGCAGTTACTACCCTTAACAGAAGGCATGGAGGTAACCTGCACGGAGCGGCAGTTACTACCCTTAACAGAAGGCATGGGGGTAACCTGCACGGAGCGGCAGTTACTTCCCTTAACAGAAGGCATGGGGGTAACCTGCACGGAGCGGCAGTTACTACCCTTAACAGAAGGCATGGGGGTAACCTGCACGGAGCAGCAGTTACTACCCTTAACAGAAGGCATGGGGGTAACCTGCATGGAGTGGCAGTTACTTCCCTTAACAGAAGGCATGGGGGTAACCTGCATGGAGCGGCAGTTACTACCCTTAACAGAAGGCATGGGGTAACCTGCACGGAGCAGCAGTTACTTCCCTTAACAGAAGGCATGTGGGTAGCCTGCACGGAGCAGCAGTTACTACCCTTAACAGAAGGCATGGGGATAACCTGCACGGAGCGGCAGTTACTACCCTTAACAGAAGGCATGTGGGTAGCCTGCACGGAGCAGCAGTTACTACCCTTAACAGAAGGCATGGAGGTAACCTGCACGGAGCGGCAGTTACTACCCTTAACAGAAGGCATGGGGATAACCTGCACGGAGCGGCATTTACTACCCTTAACAGAAACATGGGGGTAACCTGCATGAAGCAGCAGTTACTACCCTTAACAGAAGGCATGGGGGTAACCTGCATGGAGTGGCAGTTACTTCCCTTAACAGAAGGCATGGGGGTAACCTGCATGGAGCGGCAGTTACTACCCTTAACAGAAGGCATGGGGTAACCTGCACGGAGCAGCAGTTACTTCCCTTAACAGAAGGCATGGGGGTAACCTGCACGGAGCAGCAGTTACTTCCCTTAACAGAAGGCATGGGGGTAACCTGCACGGAACAGCAGTTACTGCCCTTAACAGAAGGCATGGGGTAACCTGCACGGAGCAGCAGTTACTTCCCTTAACAGAAGGCATGGGGGTAACCTGCACGGAGCAGCAGTTACTTCCCTTAACAGAAGGCATGGGGGTAACCTGCACGGAGCAGCAGTTACTGCCCTTAACAGAAGGCATGGGGTAACCTGCACGGAGCAGCAGTTACTTCCCTTAACAGAAGGCATGGGGGTAACCTGCACGGAGCAGCAGTTACTGCCCTTAACAGAAGGCATGGGGTAACCTGCACGGAGCAGCAGTTACTTCCCTTAACAGAAGGCATGGGGGTAACCTGCACGGAGCAGCAGTTACTGCCCTTAACAGAAGGCATGGGGTAACCTGCACGGAGCAGCAGTTACTTCCCTTAACAGAAGGCATGGGGGTAACCTGCATGGAGCAGCAGTTACTTCCCTTAACAGAAGGTATGGGGGTAACCTGCATGGAGCGGCAGTTACTGCCCTTAACAGAAGGCATGGGGTAGCCTGCATGGGGCAGCAGTAATAGTGGCACCCTTGGGCATGTCTGCAGCTCCTACAAAACTCTGTGGCTGTGACGATATCCAGGACCTCCGCGTCTGAACATGTTTCCCCAGTGTTCTCACTGGGTACCAGTGTGAGTTACGTTTGCAATCCCCTGTGTTGAACTTTTAAAGCCCTGCACAGAGGTGTAGCGGAATATTAGGATGTAGGGTTGCCTCCTCCTGGGCCCACACGTATCCTATGTTCCTGTCAGACAGAGCTGCTCAGGTCTTCATCACCGTCACGAATAGGATAGGCAGGGGCTCGTTGTATTTCCTTCCCATGCCAGGCACCTCCGCTATGGAATGCCCTCCCTTTGCATACACACCAGGAATCAAATTAGGAGAAGCTTGCAAAATTAAAAGCCTGGCTTCCAATCAAGTATTTGGCTGGGGGGAGGGTGCAGTTATCTTATGACTTTATTTTGTCACTGTCTAGGTCTAGGAAGCTGGGGAATAAGTTGGGGATTTCTTCCTGGGGGAGGGCCTTGCAGAAGTGCCCTGGCTGGGAATATTGCTTTCTGCCCTTTGATGTTGTGCATTATTGCCTCTCATGCAGCATATTGCTGGACATGGTATACACGGAGACACGTACACCCAGACACAGACACAGACACACACACAGACACAGACACAGATACACACACACAGACAGACATGTACACACAGATACACACACACACAGAGACATGTACACCCAGACACACACATGTACATCCAGACACAGACACACACACACACACATGTACACCCAGACACACACACACACACACACCCAGACACACACACACACGTACACCCAGACACAGACACACACAGATGTACACCCAGGTACAGTCACACACACACACACACACACAGACATAGACATGTACACCCAGGTACAGTCACACACACACACACACACACAGACATAGACATATACACCCAGGTACAGTCACACACACAGACACATTTCTCATAGCACCTCCCTGCTCTCCTCCCCTTGTCCTGGAAGCACATGGAGCAGGCTGTCTTGCTTTCAGTGCAACTTTTTTTTAGCAATGATTTTTGTAGATGTACAAAGTAGCATTTAGTCTTCTCAGTTCTCCCTGTCTTCTTTTGATTTGGGGGATGTGGTTCAGTTTCTATCTTTACTTTTTCTAATTATATATTAACCAAATTAACCCAGGAGGTTGAGATGAAAGGTTGTGTTTGCTGTCCTGGCTGGTACCTTTGTGTGGTTACTCAGCGGTGGCTCGTGGTCCGGTGCAGCCTTCAGGTGAGACGTGAGTGAGCCCCATGCCCCCAGACCCCCACAGATCTCCGGCCACCGATGCACAGGCCATTACTGGGGGTCTGCGTGGGTAGCGAGAGCTTACGTTGCTCTCCTAGCTTTCGCAGGGCTGACACAACGAGGGTGTCCTCCGAGGGCTTACCTGCTGGAAAGCGCCGGGCTTTTCTGTTGGTCAGATTCAAACATTTCCCGTTTTATGTTGGTTGCTTCCCTTTCCTCTCTACTTGCGAGCCTATTGTATAACGTTTTACCTCTGGGTACCCATGGAAGGAAAGAGGACTTGTTATGACAGGTCTGATTACTCCCCTCCTCCTCTCCAGACCTCTCCCAGGTGCCCTCTAAGTCAGGGTGATCAGTGTTTCCTGTTCACACAGGTTGATACATGTTGAAGTGCATCATATTATATCTTATTATATATTATGATATGTGGGTATACTGATACATTTAATGTGTTACTGTATTGAGCGGATGCACTATAAAGATTATTAAAAAAAAAAAGATGGTGAGAGCGATACAAAAGCTGGGGGCGTGAGAGAGCTCTCTTTTGACTCTGAAATACTGTGAGATCCTCTCCTACAGTGTCCCTGAGAGCAGCTCTGCTCAGAGCAGCGTCACATATCTCCTCGCGCGCCATGGATCTGTGATGTCACAAATGATGCATCACGTTCTGTGTGATGTCACTCGTAATGCAGTCGCAAACATGGCTGCTCCAGTAGGAATGACAGAAAGGGTGGCCCTAGGAAGTTCAGTGAGAACAATTTACCAATATTTCTGATTCACAGAGACAGGGGTTGATACTTGCTGTAGGGACATGAGGGTAGGATTTATTTTAGCAAAATCATTTCTGAAGGTAGGGGTCACTGAATGTTATCATAGTCTGCCAAAGACATCAGCTAAACCCTAAAGCTCGCAAGGTGCAGTGATGAGTGTGCAAAATGTGATCTGTGATAGTCACAGAACAGCTCAGGAAGTGACACCACAGAAATCCCTGTACCCCCTCACGTGCTTGTTTTTCTGTATATTTCAGAACAGCCCCCCTGCAGGAGAGGTGACGCTGGGACTGACCAGAACCCCCCAGGTCTCTGCAGCAATTCACACTCACTTACCCCTGTGCTGGGAAACCTTAGCTGGAATCCGGGAGATGCTTTTTTCATCCCTCGTGGCACCCAGGCAGATTATTTAGGCCAGGACCCTGTGACAGGTCTTCACAAAGCCATGCTAGATCACATACTCTCCAGGAGAGTTCGGTTGGAGAACCACTAACAATCTGTCATCCAAGCAGGACCCAAGCACTTCACAGTCAGCGTGTGCTGTCAGCAAACAGGTAGCGCCTTCTGGGGTGGCTGTCACAACAAGCGCCAGACCACAGCACATGCTGCAACTCATTAAAGGTCCAAGGTGAAGTGTAGAGACGTTCCTAATGACTAATCCTCAGCTATCATCTCTAATCCATAGCTGATCAGTGTTTCTTCTCCTATGCAGCATCGCTTTACTCCTGCCCTTCGGGCTGCTCATCACCTCCGCGAAGGCCTTCCTCCACAGCCCTAATGCATTCTGGCTGTTTGAAAGGACTTGTGTCTTCCAGCATACTGCTCGCAGTGATCCTGTTCTGGCATTCAGCCCTCCTTAGGACCAGGAGAGAACAGGACACACGGAGCAGGGCAAATCCCTTCTCTGGAGCTAAGCATCCCTTCCGTTCCTCCTTGGAGGATCTCAGTTCCCTCTCTGGCGGGGTGGATTTTCCCTCCTTGCTTGCAGGCTCCTTCCCAGAGCCCCACTGCCACAAAAGACTGGTACTTCTGGTTCTTGTGACTTCATCCCCAGGACATTTTGGACCTAGACAAGTGATCCGCGGGACGTGGGCAGCCGAGGAGACATGGACGCCCTTTCCCTGGCAGTCAGTGTTCCTGCTTGGCCAGACATCCGATGACAGCGTCGCTCAAGAAATCCAGAAGGAGCAACAGAGGTTCGGCGACGTCCTGGTGGGAAATTACCTGGACACGTACCGCAACCTCACCCTGAAGGTCATGCACGGGCTGAAGTGGGCGACGGAGCGGTGCCGGCCAGAGTACATTCTCAAAACGCACGACGACTGCTTCGTCAACGGCGACCGCCTGCCAGCCTTCCTGGCAGAGCACAACACGATAAAGACCGGCCTGTACGTAGGCGCCGTGCTCCCTCGGCCTAAGCGACGGGTCATCCGGGAGCCGTCCAGCAACTGGTACGTGTCGAGGCAGGACTACCAGCCAGAGGAATACCCTCCCTACGCCACCAGCACGGGCTACGTTCTCTCGCTGGACGCGGCCAGCGACATCCTGCGGGTGGCAGAGCGCACTCGCCCCATCCTGGCGGAGGATGCGTTCGTTGGCATCCTGGCCAGGAAGGCCGGCATCTGGGTGAAGGCCAGCGGACGCTTCGCCAGGTACAACGCAAAGTGGAGGGTATGTAACTACCGCTACCTGATGGTAATCCATCAATTGAGCGCCAAGGGGCAGACGCTGGCCAAGGTCAACATGCTGAAAGCCAGGACCGCCTGTGAGGACAGCAGAGAGGTCATCCGCTGGTAGTAATGTGACGGCCTTCTCACCGTGTCTCTGCAGCACAAAAATAGATTCTCTTTCGGAAAGTCTCGCATAGCATGCAAATATACAGTATTTGGGGATCACACGGTATTTTCCCTCATTGTTTTAAGCTTCTCTTAAAAGTAACAGGTTGATAACATTGGCTCAGTGCAAACAGGGGGTGTGGTCTTCTACCTTCTACCATAGATATGACCCTCACTGCTGCCCTGAAGCACCCCCTGCTATTCCAGTACTGAGACCCTCACACACAGCTCTGCCAATGCACCTCACTCCTACCCTGCAGCACCTCCTGCTATTCCAGTAGTGAGACCCTCACACACAGCTCTGCCAATGCACCTCCCTCCTGCCCTGCAGCACCCCCTGCTATTCCAGTACTGAGACCTCCACACACAGCTCTGCCAATGCACCTCACTCCTGCCCTGCAGCACCCCCTGCTATTCCAGTACTGAGACCTTCACACACAGCTCTGCCAATGCACCTCACTCCTGCCCTGCAGCACCCCCTGCTATTCCAGTACTGAGACCTTCACACACAGCTCTACCAATGCACCTCACTCCTGCCCTGCAGCACCTCCTGCTATTCCAGTACTGAGACCTTCACACACAGCTCTGCTAATGCACCTCCCTCCTGCCCTGCAGCTCCCCTGCTATTCCAGTACTGAGACCCCACACACAGCTCTGCTAATGCACCTCACTCCTGTCCTGCAGCTCCCCTGCTATTCCAGTACTGAGACCTCCACACACAGCTCTGCTAATGCACCTCACTCCTGTCCTGCAGCACCCCCTGCTATTCCAGTACTGAGACCTTCACACACAGCTCTACCAATGCACCTCACTCCTGCCCTGCAGCACCTCCTGCTATTCCAGTACTGAGACCTTCACACACAGCTCTACCAATGCACCTCACTCCTGCCCTGCAGCACCTCCTGCTATTCCAGTACTGAGACCTTCACACACAGCTCTGCCAATGCACCTCACTCCTGTCCTGCAGCACCCCCTGCTATTCCAGTACTGAGACCTTCACACACAGCTCTACCAATGCACCTCACTCCTGCCCTGCAGCACCTCCTGCTATTCCAGTACTGAGACCTTCACACACAGCTCTGCTAATGCACCTCCCTCCTGCCCTGCAGCTCCCCTGCTATTCCAGTACTGAGACCCCACACACAGCTCTGCTAATGCACCTCCCTCCTGCCCTGCAGCACCCCCTGCTATTCCAGTACTGAGACCTCCACACACAGCTCTGCTAATGCACCTCACTCCTGTCCTGCAGCACCCCCTGCTATTCCAGTACTGAGACCTCCACACACAGCTCTGCTAATGCACCTCCCTCCTGTCCTGCAGCACCCCCTGCTATTCCAGTACTGAGACCTCCACACACAGCTCTGCTAATGCACCTCACTCCTGTCCTGCAGCACCCCCTGCTATTCCAGTACTGAGACCTTCACACACAGCTCTGCTAATGCACCTCCCTCCTGCCCTGCAGCTCCCCTGCTATTCCAGTACTGAGACCCCACACACAGCTCGGCCCATGCACCTCACTCCTGCCCTGCAGCACCCGCTGCTATTCCAGTACTGAGACCCTCACACACAGCTCTGCCAATGCACCTCACTCCTGCCCTGCAGCACCCGCTGCTATTCCAGTACTGAGACCCTCACACACAGCTCTGCCAATGCACCTCACTCCTGCCCTGCAGCACCCCCTGCTATTCCAGTACTGAGACCCACACACACAGCTCTACCAATGCACCTCACTCCTGTCCTGCAGCACCCCCTGCTATTCCAGTACTGAGACCCCCACACACAGCTCTGCCAATGCACCTCACTCCTGTCCTGCAGCACCCCCTGCTATTCCAGTACTGAGACCCTCACACACAGCTCTGCCAATGCACCTCACTCCTGCCCTGCAGCACCCCCTGCTATTCCAGTACTGAGACCCCACACACAGCTCTGCTAATGCACCTCCCTCCTGCACTGCAGCACCCCCTGCTATTCCAGTACTGAGACCCTCCATGCACAGCTCTACCAATGCACCTCACTCCTGCCCTGCAGCACCCCCTGCTATTCCAGTACTGAGACCCTCACACACAGCTCTACCAATGCACTTCACTCCTGCCCTGCAGCACCTCCTGCTATTCCAGTACTGAGACCCTCACACACAGCTCTACCAATGCACCTCACTCCTGCCCTGCAGCACCTCCTGCTATTCCAGTACTGAGACCCTCACACACAGCTCTGCCCATGCACCTCACTCCTGCCCTGCAGCACCCCCTGCTATTCCAGTACTGAGACCCTCACACACAGCTCTACCAATGCACCTCACTCCTGCCCTGCAGCACCCCCTGCTATTCCAGTACTGAGACCCTCACACACAGCTCTGCCAATGCACCTCACTCCTGCCCTGCAGCACCCCCTGCTATTCCAGTACTGAGACCCTCACACACACACAGCTCTGCCAATGCACCTCACTCCTGCCCTGCAGCACCCCTGCTATTCTAGTACTGACACCCTCGCCCCACACAAACACACACACATATACACAGCTCTGCTAATGCACCTCACTCCTGCCCTGCAGCACCCCCTGCTATTCTAGTACTCACACCCTCACCCCACACACACAGACACACACACACAGCTCTGCTAATGCACCTCACTCCTGCCCTGCAGCACCCCCTGCTATTCCAGTACTGAGACCCTCACACACAGCTCCTACAATGCACCTCACTCCTGCCCTGCAGCACCCCCTGCTATTCCAGTACTGAGACCCTCACACACAGCTCTGCCAATGCTCCTCACTCCTGCCCTGCAGCTCCCCTGCTATTCCAGTACTGAGACCCTCACACACAGCTCTGCCCATGCACCTCACTCCTGCCCTGCAGCACCCCCTGCTATTCCAGTACTGAGACCCTCACCCCACACACACAGACACATAAACACATACACACACACACACACAGACACAGTTCTGATAATGCACCTCACTCCTGCCCTGCAGCACCCCTGCTATTCTAGTAGAGACCCTCACACACAGCTCCTACAATGCACCTCACTCCCGCCCTGCAGCACCCCCTGCTATTCCAGTACTGAGACCCTCACACACAGCTCTGCTAATGCACCTCCCTCCTACCCTGCAGCACCCCTGCTATTCTAGTACTGACACCCTCACCCCACACACACAGACACAGCTCTGCTAATGCACCTCCCTCCTACCCTGCAGCACCCCTGCTATTCTAGTACTGACACCCTCACCCCACACACACAGACACATAAACACATACACACACACACACACACAGAGCTCTTCCAATGCATTTCACTCCTGCCTTGAAGCCCCCTTGCTTTTCCAGTATGGAGATCTGGATTTATGAATTGTGCCGGAGCGCACTGTACTGTATCGGCCTGCTTATGTGGATAAAATGTTAGCTCTATTAAGTTGTGCGTGAGTATTGAGTGGATGAGGAGGCAGCAAGTTAGCTGTATGGGTAATACAGCTATGTTGTTCTGAGTACGAGGCAGTGGACCCTTAGGCTGGCCTACAGGAGACTTGGGAAGGACTTCACTGGTCTCGACTGAACAGGCCGGGAGGCAGACTTCAGGCGGGCAGGTAGAAGCGGATTCACCCTGGAAGCTGGTACTCCCCCGGGAGAAGCCCTTGGGAGTCCAACCGCTGGGACTTAGGAGATTCACCCTGGAAGTCGGAGCCCCCACCCCGGGAGAAGCCCATAGGGGCCCGACCGCTGGGACTTAGGCGAAACGATCAATGGCGCAGAAGCAGGCGAGTATCAGACTAGGCTGAAGCAGGCAGGAACCCGGCTTGGGTCGAAGGCAGGCTGGCTGGCAAGCAGGCAGACAGGAACTGGCAGGCAGGCAGGCAGGTGTCAACAGGCAGGCAGGCAGGCACCGACAGGCAGGCAGGCAGGAACTGGGGGGCAGGCAGGCACCGACAGGCAGGCAGGTGCCAACAGGCAGGCAGGCAGACAGGCAGGCACCGACAGGCAGGCAAGCAGGCAGGAACGGAGTAGCCAAGACGCTGGCAGACTCCGGAGCTCGAGGCAACGGGGGACCGCAGGAACCCTGTTGCAAGGCACTGGTCGGGTGTCTGCGGTGACCCTAAATAGGCCGCGGATTCTGATATCAGAGTCGGGGCGGAGGCACCCTCCGGCGGGAAACCGTCTAGAAAAGCGCGAGACGTTCGCGCGCGCGCGCCTAGAGGCAGGCCAGCAATGGTGTCTCCCCCGCGGGGACGCCCGGATCCCGACACTGCTTCGTTCCCAGCCGGCAGGAATACTCGAGGTAAGGACCGGGACGTGACCTTCACGGACCGGACCGCAACAATCTGGCAATAATGAGAACACCTTTCTTACTTGTGATGCAAATTGTGGACTATAAAGAAGTTTTATGTTCCAGCAAGCATCGTAAAGCACTGGGTCCAGTAAGTGGTTTCTGGTAACCCAAAAGCAAAAGCTTCTATGTGCTTAAAAAGATGTAATCATCAGCTGCTTGGAAACATTATCTGAACAAGAGTTTCACAAACATTCGTAAGCAGAAACTCTCCTTATCTGCTAGATGCCGCTGATTGCTGAAATCCAGAGGCGAGATGTTCGTGCCAGATATTCGTTTTCCAAGTTGCGGTGCGATTTGACATCTTTTCATAGCATTAGGTGCAAGTGCACCATTATTTGGAAAAAGAGCACCATAATTTGGAATAATTTGGAAAAGGAGCAGCATAACTTGTAAAACGAATACTTGGCACAGAGATCTCGCCTCTGGATTTCAGCAATCAGCGGCATCTAGCAGATAAGGAGAGTTTCTGCTTACGAATGCTCGTGAGACTCTTGTTCAGATGTATTTATTTATGTATTTATTTAACAGCTTTTCTATACCGACATTAGAATGCACATCATATCGGTTCACATCGAACAATAGATGGGAAATACAATGAACAGGGAGAGGGGAGGGGGACAACGTAATGCAACAACGGTGCTGCGACCAGAGGAAGCTAGAATGGGGAGCCTGAAAAGGAGAGCTGGAGAGGTAGAGGGGATGAAGTTAGCGGTGGGGTGACGAGGTGAGGTGATGAAGTACATGGACTTAGTCTGGGTAGGCCTGGTGGAAGAGCCAGGTCTTCAGCATTTTCTTGAATTTGAAGGGTCAGGGCTCGAGGCAGAGGTTCGTGGGTAGGGCATTCCAACGAGTGGGGCCAGTGATTGATAGGGCTCGATCCCATGTTGAGGTGATGTGATCCCACGTTGAGGTTTGCTCTGGTTGGGCGGGAGGAGTGTGTGAGTCGGAAAGCTTCATTGAGCCAGGTGGAATTGCTTTTGTAGATGGATTTGTGAATAATGGTAAGGGTCTTAAATAGGATGCGTGATGGGATAGGGAGCCTGTGGAGGTCTTTGAGGAGGGGGGGTTATGTGGTCGGATTTGCTTGCGTTCATGATGGTTCTAGCGGTGACGTTCTGTAGCATTTGGAGGGGTTTGATTGTAGAGTAAGGAAGGCCTAGATACAGGGAGTTGCAGTAGTCTAGTTTGGACGAAAGGGTTGCTTGGAAGACTGTTCTGAGATCGTGGGTGTGGAGTAAAGGTTTGAGTTTTTTTATGCCATTGAGCTTATGGAAGCCTTCTTTTAGGACAGAATTGATGTGTTTTTTTAGGTTTAAGTGCTGATCAATTAGAACACCAAGGTTTCGTACGGGAGGCTGTGAGGCGAAGGAGCTGGAAGCTGGATCATTAGCTGGGGAGAGCTTGAGCTTTTGGTGGTTGTGGATGAGGAGCAGTTCTGTCTTTGAGGAGCTGAGGGCAAGGTGTAGGTTGGTGAGTAGGGAATTAATGGAAGTGAGACATGTCTCCCAGAATTTTAGCGTTATGGAGATGGATTCTTGTATTGGTATGATGATTTGAACATCATCGGCGTAGATGTACAATTTGAGGCCGAGGTCAGATAGGAGCTGGCAGAGGGGCAGGAGATATATATTAAATAGGGTGGAGGAGAGGGAGGAGCCTTGAGGGACTCCTTGGGAGAGGGAGAAGTGAGTGGATTCTGAGTTGCCCAGTTTTACAGAGAATTGTCTGTTAGCCAGGTAGGATTTGAACCAGAGGAGAGCTGTGCCGGAGATGCCAATGTCAGGAGAAGATTGTGGCTTATCGTGTCAAAGGCTGAGGAGATGTCAAGGAAGGCAACGATGAAGCTATGACCTTGGTCTAGGCCAGTGAGGAGGGCGTCAGTGAGGGAGAGGGAGAGTGTTTCGGTGCTCAAGTTTTTACGAAAGCCAAATTGAGAGGGGTGAAGGATATTGTTGTCATCACGGTAGTCCATAAGTTGGGAGTTTACCACCTTTTCCATGATTTTAGCGATGAAGGGAAGGTTTGAGATGGGAAGGTAGTTGGCTGGGTCTTTGGGGTCTAGGGATGGTGTTTTGAGCAGGGGTTTGACAACAGCGTGCTTTAAGGAGTCAGGGACTGTGCCGATGGAGAGGGAGCAGTTAATGAGGTCTGCTAGGGGTTTGGCAATGGTGTTGGGAATGGTAGGAGGGTTTTGGTGGGGATGGTGTCAGAGCGGTGGGAGGCGGGTTTAATCTTTTTGAGAACAGATTCGATTTCCTTGGAGGATGTGAGGTCGATAGAGTCTAAAGTGGCACTGGAGATGGTGGGGAACATAGGGGGGGGGGGAGGTGACAGGGAATCAGAGATAATGTTTCCAAGCAACTGACGATTATATCTTTTATATCTGTTTATGTGTGTGTCTATGTGTGAATGCATATGTATATGTACGTATGTGTATACATGTGTGTGTATGTGTGTGTGTCTGGTGGTTATGTGTGTGTCTATGTGTGAATGCATACGTATATGTTCGTGTGTATGTGTATACATGTGTGTGTGTGTGTGTGTGTCTGGTGGTTATGTGTGTGTCTATGTGTGAATGCATGTACGTGTGTATGTGTATACGTGTGAATGTGTATGTGTATACATGTGTATACATGTGTGTATGTATGTATACATGTGTGTCTGGTGGTTATGTGTGTGTCTATGTGTGAATGCATATGTATATATACGTGTGTATGTGTATACATGTGTGTGTATGTATGTGTGTCTGTGTATGTCTGGTGGTTATGTGTGTGTCTATGTGTGAATGCATATGTATATATACGTATGTGTATACATGTGTGTGTGTATGTATGTGTGTGTGTGTCTGGTGGTTATGTGTGTATGCATATGTATATGTGCGTGTGTATGTATACATGTGTGTGTGTGTGTCAGGTGGTTATGTGTGTGTCTATGTGTGAATGCATATGTATATATACGTGTGTATGTGTATACATGTGTGTGTATGTATGTGTGTGTGTGTCTGATGGTTATGTGTGTGTCTATGTGTGAATGCATATGTATATGTATGTGTGTATGTGTATACATGTGGGTGTATGTATGTGTATGTGTGTGTCTATGTGTTAATGCATATGTTTATATACGTGTGTATGTGTATACCTGTGTGTGTGTGTGTGTGTCTGGTGGTTATGTGTGTGTCTATGTGTGAATGCATATGTATATATACGTATGTGTATACATGTGTGTGTGTATGTATGTGTGTGTGTGTCTGGTGGTTATGTGTGTATGCATATGTATATGTACGTGTGTATGTATACATGTGTGTGTGTGTGTCTGGTGGTTATGTGTGTGTCTATGTGTGAATGCATATGTATATATACGTGTGTATGTGTATGCATGTGTGTGTATGTATGTGTGTGTGTGTCTGGTGGTTATGTGTGTGTCTATGTGTGAATGCATATGTATATATATGTATATATATGTGTATATTTGTGTGTTTGTGCATATGTATGTGTGTGTGTGTCTGGTGGTTATGTGTGTGTCTATGTGTGAATGCATATGTATATGTATGTGTGTATGTGTATACATGTGTGTGTATGTATGTGTATGTGTGTGTCTATGTGTGAATGCATATGTATATATACGTGTGTATGTGTATACATGTGTGTGTATGTATGTGTGTCTGTGTGTGTCTGGTGGTTATGTGTGTGTCTATGTGTGAATACATATGTATATATACGTATGTGTATACATGTGTGTGTGTATGTATGTGTGTGTGTGTCTGGTGGTTATGTGTGTATGCATATGTATATGTACGTGTGTATGTATACATGTGTGTGTGTGTGTCTGGTGGTTATGTGTGTGTCTATGTGTGAATGCATATGTATATATACGTGTGTATGTGTATACATGTGTGTGTATGTATGTGTGTGTGTGTCTGGTGGTTATGTGTGTGTCTATGTGTGAATGCATATGTATATATGTGTGTATGTACGTGTGTGTGTGTGTGTCTGGTGGTTATGTGTCTATGTGTGAATGCATATGTATATATGTGTATATATATGTGTATATTTGTGTGTTTGTGCATATGTATGTGTGTGTGTGCGCCTCATACCCTCGCCTCGGCCCTGCTTTTAGCTTTCTTCACAGTTGCTTCTTGTTTTTATGAGGCCTGCTGGCTACCAATGAATGGGGAAAGCATATTTAGCTACGCTGAACAGAAATTACCCACATTGCTAAGGTCGCCATTACTTGATAGTATTGTTTAAATGGAGTACGTTTGGATATCATCCTGTCACAGAAGCATCTAATCTCCCACAGTGACATTAGTGGACTACCGTTAGGTACACAGGACACCTCGTGAGTACCTAAAGAACTAAAATTTCATGTGCAAAGCCAAGAGTTGACACGTTGGACCTCCACACTTCATAAGTGCTTGCTGGGCTCAGTGACATTAATAATCATTGAACCAGCACAGCAGGTACAGCTGCACTGAGACCAATCAGAGGAAGAACTTCCTCAGGTGGAGCTGAGGTTCAACTAAATGATTTAAATATATATATATATATATATATAGTATTGGTCATTTTCACAATTAAATCAAATGAATGAAGCTGGAAAAAATGTAACTGAGAGGAAAACGATTGTAATAAAAGCTTTTATTGGGCCATGGAGGCAGCACAATTTTACAGAAGAGGACGCAAGTCTGGTTAAACACGACCTCGCGGGAGGGGTCACCTAGCGGCGACCAGAGTGACCATGCCTGCCTTTCCTGCGGAGGGACAGGGCTGTCCGGAGAGGTCGCGCCCCGGGAGTGATGCAGGCCCTCCCTTGTGCAGGCTCCCTTGCACGACCCCCCTTTGAAATTAGCGTGCAATCGTGTGCATTCCTCCGAATCCTGCAGGTTCCCCCGTCATTCTGCCCCTTCCTGCGAGGCTCCGGCGCTAGCCCCGGCTCCAGATGACATCAAGAGTGACCATACCTGCCTTTCCTGGGGAGGGACAGGGTTGTCCGGAGAGGTCACGCCCCGGGAGTGATGCAGGCCCTCCCTTGTGCAGGCTCCCTTGCACGACCCCCCTTTGAAATTAGCGTGCAATCGTGTGCATTCCTCCGAATCCTGCAGGTTCCGCCCCTTCCCGCGAGGCTCCGGCGCTAGCCCCGGCTCCAGATGGGAAGATTGGTTTGCACGGATGTGAAGGCTCCGG
This sequence comes from Rhinatrema bivittatum, assembly GCF_901001135.1. Taxonomy (NCBI): domain Eukaryota; kingdom Metazoa; phylum Chordata; class Amphibia; order Gymnophiona; family Rhinatrematidae; genus Rhinatrema; species Rhinatrema bivittatum. Next base: position 830,864,359 of record NC_042615.1, read on the forward strand.
GATTAGAACGCATTTATCTCTGAAATCCATGCGTGATCAGATTATTATAAAACTCACTGGCACGTTGCATTGAAATGCAAGGATACATTTCTCGAGGTCATTCTTTTAAAACGAAAACAAAAAAAAACAACAACCCAGCAACCTGTTACTGATCCCACATTCCAATGACCCCGGTCGGTTCCGAGCCCTGTTACAAACCAGGTTTCTGTGTTAAAGAAAAACCTCCCGGGACGTCGGTGTTTCATATCCCGGGTAAACCAGGGAAGTCCCTGTCCGGGAGCCTGCAGGCCCGTCACGGCCACTAGATGGCGCTCGGGAAGCCAGAGCGCAAGGCTCGCTGGGAGTCGTAGTTGGAAGGGGAGCCCGCGGGAGGTGATTAGGAAAGTGAAAGTAGCGCAGAGCCCGGCGGGCAGCTGGGAGAGGGGACCAGGGGCTGGGAAGGCACCGGACCTCAGCCCTCGGAACCGGATAAGCCCAGTAGGGACTTGCTGGTGAAGTGGCCAGGCTGTGAGGGGTTTGGAGCAATTATGCAGCCCACCAAAGCCTGGGCTTGTTAGGAGAATGCGACTCCTCCTCTTTAAACCCTCACGTGCACGCCCCCCATGCTTTGATGACTTGGGATATAGACCGGAATCAAATGGAGACAGAGCAGTGATTGACTGCAAATACAGCAGGTGCAATTTGCCTTCCCTTGCTTGCTGTTTCTTGCCCATGGACCTGAAAAATGCTGCCTGACACGAGCTTTGCAGCCAGGGTACTCCCTTTATTTATTTATTTATTTATTTTTGCACACCTGAGGTAGAGGTGAACTTGAGGGGTGGGAGTTAGGACACCTTGTTGAAAGGAGGCTGATACTAAGAGCTATCTTTCCACTGCAGGAGTCTTCAGGCTGGGCCGGAGCAGGGGGACACCACTGCAGCTGAAGGGACCAGTGGGCAAATCCCCTACGGGGTAAAATGCTTTTACGCATGGAAACGAGAGCAGGACGTGGGGGTGATTGTACCCGATGATCTCAAGGTGGCCAAACAGGTGGATAAAGCCCCAAAGATGCTCGGCTGCACAGGGAGAGGACTGGTCAGCAGGAAAAGGGGGGTGACACTGCCCCTGTATAGGTCCCTAGTGAGACCTCACTGGGAATACTGAGTACAGTTCTGGAGACCCCACCTTCACAAGGATAGAAACAGGAGGGAGTCGCTCCAGAGGGGGCTACTAACATGGTCAGTGGTCTTCTCTGTACCTTCTCCATCACAATTATATTTTTTTTGAGATGCGGTGACCACAGTTGTACACAGTATTCAAGGTGGGGTCTCACCATGGAGCGATACAGAGGCATTATGACATTTTCCGTTTTATTCACCATTCCCTTTCTAATAATTCCCAACATTCTGTTTGCTTTTTTGACTGCTGCAGCACACTGAGCCGACGATTTTAATGTGTTATCCACTATGACACCTAGATCTCTTTCTTGGGTTGTAGCACCTAATATGGAACCCAACATTGTGTAATTATAGCAAGGGTTATTTTTCCCTATATGCATCACATAGAAACATAGAAATGACGGCAGAAGAAGACCAAATGGCCCATCCAGTCTGCCCAGCAAGCTTCACACATTTTTTCTCTCATACTTATCTGTTTCTTTTAGCTCTTGGTTCTATTTCCCTTCCTCCCCCACCATTAATGTAGAGAGCAGTGATGGAGCTGCATCCAAGTGAAATATCTAGCTTGATTAGTTAGGGGTAGTAGGGGTAGTAACCGCCGCAATAAGCAAGCTACACCCATCTTATTTGTTTTAACCCAGACTATGTTATACAGCCCTTATTGGTTGTTTTTCTTCTCCCCTGCCGTTGAAGCAGAGAGCTATGCTGGATATGTGTGAAGTATCAGTCTTCTCCCCTGCCGTTGAAGCAGAGAGCTATGCTGGATATGCATCGAAAGTGAAGTATCAGGCACATTTGGTTTGGGGTAGTAACCGCCGTAACAAGCCAGCTACTCCCCGCTTTGTGAGTGTGAATCCTTTTTTCTTCTCCCCTGCCGTTGAAGCTATGCTGGATATGCGTGAAGTATCAGTTTTTCTTTTCCCCTGCTGTTGAAGCAGGGAGCTATGCTGGATATGCGTGAAGTATCAGTTTTTCTTCTCCCCTGCCGTTGGAGCAGAGAGCTATGCTGGATGTGCATCGAAAGTGAAGTATCAGGCACATTTGGTTTGGGGTAGTAACCGCCGTAACAAGCCAGCTACTCCCGGCTTTGTGAGTGCAAATCCTTTTTTCCACATTTCCTCTTGCTGTTGAAGCTTAGAGCGATGTTGGAGTCACAGTAACCATGTGTATGTTTATTGAACAAGGGTATTGTCTCCAGGCAGTAGCCATCATTCTGGCGAGTCACCCACTCTTCATTGGCGGCCTCTTGACTTTATGGATCCACAGTGTTTATCCCATGCCCCTTTGAAGTCCTTCACAGTTCTGGTCTTCACCACTTCCTCCGGAAGGGCATTCCAGGCATCCACCACCCTCTCCGTGAAGAAATACTTCCTGACATTGGTTCTGAATCTTCCTCCCTGGAGCTTCAAATCGTGACCCCTGGTTCTGCTGATTTTTTTCTTATGGTAAAGGTTTGTCGTTGCCTTTGGATCATTAAAACCTTTCAAGTATCTGAAAGTCTGTATCATATCTCCTCTGCTCCTCCTTTCCTCCTTGCACTTATCCACATTAAATTTCATCTGCCATTTGGATGCCCAATCTTCCAGTCTTGCAAGGTCCTCCTGCAATTTATCACAATCTGCTTGTGATTTAACTTCTCTAAATACTTTTGTTTGGGTAATTGCCAGGTTCTTGTGGCCTGGTTTGGCCTCTGTTGGAAACAGGATGCTGGGCTTGATGGACCCTTGGTCTGACCCAGTATGGCATTTTCTTATGTTCTTGTCCGCAAATTTGATTATCTCACTCGTCGTATTTCTTTCCAGATCATTTATAAATATATTGAAAAGTAAGGGTCTCAATGCAGATCCCTGAGGCACTCCACTGCCCACTCCCTTCCACTGAGAAAATTGACCATTTAATCCTACTCTCTGTTTCCTGTCTTTTAGCCAGTTTGCAATCCACGAAAGGACATCGCCACCTATCCCATGACTTTTTACTTTTCCTAGAAGCCTCTCATGAGGAACTTTGTCAAACGCCTTCTGAAAATCCAAGTATACTATATCTACCGGTTCACCTTTATCCACATGTTTATTAACTCCTTCAAAAAAGTGAAGCAGATTTGTGAGGCAAGACTTGCCCTGGGTAAAGCCATGCTGACTTTGTTCCATTAAACCATGTCTTTCTATATGTTCTGTGATTTTGATGTTTAGAACACTTTCCACTATTTTTCCTGGCACTGAAGTCAGGCTAACCGGTCTGTAGTTTCCCGGATCGCCCCTGGAGCCCTTTTTAAATATTGGGGTTACATTCGCTATCCTCCAGTCTTCAGGTACAATGGATGATTTTAATGATAAGTTACAAATTACTATACTAGTACGGTAATAGATCTGAAATTTCATTTTTTATTTATTTCACAACCACATGGTACATGCGATTTGTCAGTCTGGGTACCACATCTTCCAGGTTCACAGTGATTTGGTTCAGTTCATCTCACTCATCAGCCTTGAAAATCGTCTGTGGAACGAGTATTTCCCCAACATCCTCATTAGTAAACACTGGAGCAAAGCAGTTGTTTAGTCTTTCTGCAGTGGCCTTATCTTCCCTAAGAGCCCCTTTAACCCTTCAATCATCTAACGGTCCAACCTACCCCCTTTGCAAGCTTCCGATATATTTAAAAAGTTTTTCAGATGAGTTTTTGCCTCTGGGGCCAGCTTCTTTTTCAAATTCTCTCTTCGCCTTTAACTCGCCAACGCTTGTGCATTTTCCTGTTTTCTTCCGATGGAGAATATCCCCAGTGGAGTGGCTTTAGCATAAAAGGAAAACCGCAGCGGGATCTGAGAGCCCGATTCCCACCCCATATATCAGAAAGGGGCCCTGCCAGCTTGAGCCCCCCCCAACCCTCTGATCCCCTTTCCTGTGAATCATGGAGTCCGGTCAAGGCCTCCCCCCTGCCTTCTGTCCCCTCTCCCCGTTGGGCATAAAATATGAGATTTCCAAGCCTTGCCCTTACCATCCTCCCCTCTGCCCCGATTCTGATCCCTCCTACTAAAAACCCTTTCCTGCCTGCAGCATTTGCAGACCCAGCACTGCCCTGACTCCCAGCACTGCCCTGACACCCAGCACTGCCCTGACTCCCAGCACTGCCCTGGCTCCCAGCACTGCCCTGACTCCCTGACTCCCAGCACTGCCCTGACTCCCTGACTCCCAGCACTGCCCTGACTCCCAGCACTGCCCTGGCTCCCAGCACTGCCCTGACTCCCAGCACTGCCCTGGCTCCCAGCACTGCCCTGACTCCCTGACTCCCAGCACTGCCCTGACTCCCTGACTCCCAGCACTGCTCTGACTCCCAGCACTTCCCTGACTCCCTGACTCCCAGCACTTCCCTGACTCCCAGCACTTCCCTGACTCCCAGCACTGCCCTGACTCCCAGCACTTCCCTGACTCCCTGACTCCCAGCACTTCCCTGACTCCCAGCACTGCCCTGACTCCCAGCACTGCCCTGGCTCCCAGCACTGCCCTGACTCCCTGACTCCCAGCACTGCCCTGACTCCCTGACTCCCAGCACTGCCCTGACTCCCAGCACTGCCCTGGCTCCCAGCACTGCCCTGACTCCCAGCACTGCCCTGACACCCAGCACTGCCCTGGCTCCCAGCACTGCCCTGACTCCGGTGAGGCGGGAGAGGTTGCGCTGGGCCGAGATTTCGGTGGTAGGAGGCGGGTTTCGGATGTACCGGTGAGGGGTAGGGATGATGTTTTCACCAATGCCGTGTCCCCAGCTCTATAGGGCCAGTGCCCCCTAATATCTATCACTCAGCAGAGAGCAGCGCTCTCTCCCCTCGTCCATCCCCTCCCTTCATGTGCTGCCTGGGGACAGAGAAGGAGAGTCCGAGGCAGGCACCGCAGGCTCACAGCTCTCTGGGATGCCTTGGCTTGGCGCTGTCCTGTCAGGAGATGAGGGGGGGAAAAGGCAGTGAATAGGGGTGGAGCGAGAGAAAAACAGGCAACTGGGGGAAGAGAGAGCCTGGATGCAGAGCAGGCAGAAGGTCTCGCTGCACTCTCACTACAGGGACAGCCCTTGCAAACGTGGCAAAACGTATTTATTTATAAAAAGGGTAACCCGCACTTAATCCGCTGCTCAAGGCGGCGTGCAATAAAACAATGCATTAATAAAACCTGCAAGCATAAAAGACAAATAAATACAAAAAAAAAAGCATACTGCTATCACCCTTCCTCTTTATATCGAACTGAATGTACCCCGCAGGACGACCACTGGAGCTCAGCAAAGCCTGACATGATAGGAGCGTAGCGTGGCTGCTGCAGGTGCCTGAGGAGAAACAGGTTTCTTTAAGGAATCCTTTTTTGCTGGAGACTCCAGCTCATTTTGCAGTGCAGATTTCGGGCGTGGGGGCGGCTTCTCCCCAGCCAGGAGCCGTCTCATTCCGGGCCTGTACTGGGAGGGCTGTCAGCTCCAAGGAGAGAGCGTGCAGGGGACAGGCTGGATCCCAGAAGCTGCAGCCTGTGGGCCTTCTTCTCACAGACCCACTGGGAGTCCTTGGAGCACGATTCCTGCCGGAGCTCGCCTGAAGCCACTCGTACACAGCTCAGATCACTGGTTCTCTGCACTTGAAACAATCTGTGGACAGAGAAAACAGGTGCCAATGAAGCAAGAGTGAAACACACACACAGGGAAGGACGCAAAACTGCAATGACCATCTGTAAGGCCTGCCGTTTGCCATATTCGTCTCCAAAGGGCAGAACAAAACATCGCTGCATTGACAAGAGCAGGGCAAGAGAGGAATGCATTATTACAGCTGCAGGGCTGGGATCCAGCTATCACCTTGACCTGCCCTCTGCTCCTTGCCTGGACAGTGACCCCCACCGAGTGGCTCAAAGTTCAGCCCGCGTCATTTGTGGAAAAGGTTCTCAGCTACAAGTTTTGGAAGGCCAGGTTCTGCTGAAAGCACGCTCTTTTCTCTCCGGGACCCTCACTGCCATCTCTCAATTTCAATAAAATAGACAGGCACGTGGCGCGTGAGGCCGATGGAGGAGCATGGGAAGAGAGCCTGGGCCGAAACACCAAACCGTGCATGCTGTTTCATGACTCTGCGTGCGCTTTTTTCCTTTCCAAAATCCATTCTCCTAATTTGGGAAAAAGTCACCCATAAGCTGAGAAACCGTGCGAATCCGCTCGTTCGTGATGCCACGTAGGTGGAAAATTGCAGAAGCGGGCGATTTCCCGGGAAGCTGAGCTCAGCCGCTAGTCCCTCCGGGAGCTGTGGGCATTCTCGCCGCCTGGGAAGAGCCGGGGGCCACGCGGCTGCACCGGAGGGGCCGCTGCAGCCTGCACCCAGCGAGAGGGGCAGAGGGAAACGGGCGAGCCGAGGGTCGCACAGCGGGGAATGGGCTGGAAGGTAGCCAGGGGCGGAGGGTTGAAACCGGAGTGGGAAGACTTTTTTTTTTCAAACGGCGGAAATGGGATCAGCAGGAGAGGAGAGGAACCACAGAGAAGGGCCTCGCTTCTGGGCAGAGCCGGGGAACAAGCCAGGGAGAGGGCGGGACAGCAAAGGAGGCGACGTGCGGGAACTGTGCCGGCGTTTAGCTTGCGTGTGGACGGGACGCCCGTTCGCGGCACTGCGACCGCAAGCTCCGAAAGACGGGAAGCAAGCTGGGCAGTCTAGGGGGACGTGAGAAATGCATTACACGGCTCTCAGCCTTGGGATTAAAAAAAACGAAGGCCTCGTGCTTACTTGTCCAGGACTGTCCCGTCTGTCCACCTCCAGATCTCGGGCCGGCTCCTGCTCTCCCTCCTTAGGCCAATAAAGTACGCCGTCCCGTTGGAATGCTCCTGGATGAAGCTCTGGAATAAACAAGAGGAGCTGAAAGGTTCTCCGCTGGATCCCCTGCTACGCTCTCCGGTGGGAAGTCCTCGCCTAGCCTGTCTGTCCAGTTGCCCCCACCTTAGATCCTCTTCCTCCCTTGCCCTTACCCCCAGCCAAGAATGCCTGGATTCTGCCGCTGGTTTGCTTACAGATCTTCAGAGGGGTCTGATGTGGCGCGGGTGGCTCCTTATGGAGTAGCTTTCCAGGACAGCGTCCACTTTGTCGTGCCTCAGCGTATTGCTTAGCCTATAACGTGCACCCCAATCTCTTGTCATTTTTGGGTTGCTTACAGCCCCCCTCTGCTAGTCCTCTGTCCCAGGAATCTGTCACCCTGCCACTGTTTGTTTATTTTATAGCGCTTTATATACCGTACACGTTTCTATTAAGTTAACAATCTTATGAGCATGCTATGTTAGAGGAGTCAGGGGGTAGTTGATAAATTAACAGCGGTCTGACACGGTGTTGGTTAGGAGGAAGATTTGCATAGGAATGTTGCTTTCATAATGGTTTACAATTTCTTTTCAGTAAATGACATCGGGAAGTTGTTAGGCATGTTGTTATAAGGGTGAAGACGGGGTCAGTTAATAACGTGGATTAGTTTAACAGTGTAACTCACATAATACAAAGGTATAGAAGGATCTTCTCATATTACCCTTGAACCTCCCTCTCTAGTCCTGCCAACTTCTTATCATCACCCCTTATCCACTTTGTGTGTGCGTGTTTGTGTGCACTGTGTGTGTGTTTGTGCATGTGTGTGTGTGCACTGCGTGTGTGTGTGTGCGTGTGTGTGTATGTGTGTGTGTGCACTGTGTTTGTGTGCACTGTGTGTGTGTGTGTGCATGTGTGTGTGTGTGTGCACTGCGCATGTGTATGTGTGTGTGTGTGCACTGCGTATGTGTGTGCATGTGTGTGTGTGTGTGCATGTGTGTGTGTATAAAATGCTCTCTCCGTACCTGTCAGGGATCTGAGTGCTCCCGTCATAGCCACCTTCAGTGCATTCTGAGCATCTCAAGCCTTTCTTTGCAAGCTTTGTGTTGCAGGCACTGTAGCACTTCGGCAGCCCATCCTCCCACTGTCATTGGGAAGCCTCAGCCTCCAGAGCTGAACCCAGGACCCGAGGTGGGGGTCTCCCTAGTGACCTATGAAAGGGTGATATCACTGCCCCCTTCTTACATGCATGCTGTTAACTTTCTTACACTGACAGCCTTCAGCTCATCCCACACCATGAGTCCTTCCTCGCTTTCCTCTTTGCTGGTTGTTAATTCTGGTCCCCCTGACATGTCTCGTCATTCATTTTTTTTTTCCTCTCAGATTTATTTTTATTTTTTTTATTTTTTAATTTTAAAGATGCGGGACTTTACATTTTCTTGCACTGAAGCTCAGCTTCCAAACCCTTGATCGTTCTTCAATTTTCTTTTCAAGTCCCCTTACATCCTAGGCATTTATTTTTTTTGTAACATCTGCAGATCAGCACATTTAACCCTCAGGACCTTCTGTAAAGTCACTCATCTAGAAATGGAAAAGAAATAGTCCTAGCACCGAGGCCTGTGTTCCTCCACTGGTCACTTTACCTTCCGCAGAATGGACCCCACTCAGCACCACCCACTGAGCACTGCTGCCTCCTCACCCAGTTCCCGACTTCCTGCCCCGCTCTCGTGCTGCCTCGCCTTCTGTACCAGCCTTAGGTGTGGAGCAATATCAAAAGCCATCACTTTTGTCAGCTCAGTCAGGTTTCTGGGACAGGATCTTTCCTTTCTGGTCACAATGTCTGGCAGCCTCTAGCCTGCTTTCCTCAACATCCTACACTATGTGGTCATCGAAGAAGATTGGTAAGTGTGTGGCTGTGCTGGAAAGCTTTCTGAATTAAAGCTTGGGGAAGGCGAGAGATTCTGGAGTTAAGTTTTAGTATTTGTGCCTGATTCAAAAGAAAGCTACGTTAGTTTTTATTTATTTATTTGCCTTAAGCACATTCTTTGATTTATAGACTATTTCCATAATTAAGAGATCAAGAGACATTTTTACAATAAGATTCAGTCAGGGATTTAGATATTACAAGAGAACATAACATAAGATATTGCAATGCTGGGTCAGACCAAGAGTCCATCAAGCCCAGCATCCTGTTTCCAACAGAGGCCAAAACCAGGCCACAAGAACCTGGCAATTACCCAAACACTAAGAAGATCCCATGCTACTGATGCAATTAATAGCAGTGGCTATTCCCTAAGTAAACTTGATTCATAGCAGGTAATGGACTTCTCCAAGAACTTATCCAAACCTTTTTTTAAACACAGCTACACCAACTGCACTAACCACATCCTCTGGCAACAAATTCCAGAGCTCCAGTGAGATATGATAGAGGTGTTTAAGATCATGAGAGGTCTAGAACAGGTAGATGTGAATCGGTTATTTACTCTTTCGGATAATAGAAAGACTAGGGGGCACTCCATGAAGTTAGCATGTGGCACATTTAAAACTAATCGGAGAAAGTTCTTTTTCACTCAACGCACAATTAAGCTCTGGAATTTGTTGCCAGAGGATGTGGTTAGTGCAGTTAGTGTAGCTGGGTTTAAAAAAAGGTTTGGATAAGTTCTTGGAGGAGAAGTCCATTACCTGCTATGAATCAAGTTTACTTAGGGAATAGCCTCTGCTATTAATTGCATCAGTAGCATGGGATCTTCTTAGTGTTTGGGTAATTGCCAGGTTCTTATGGCCTGGATTGGCCACTGTTGGAAACAGGATGCTGGGCTTGATGGACCCTTGGTCTGACCCAGTATGGCATTTTCTTATGTTCTTATGAAGTTACTAGATAATATATTTAAGACCAATAGGAGAAAATACTTTTTTATTCAACACATAATTGAACTCTGGAATTTGTTGCCAGATGATGTAGAACAAGTGTAAACGAGTTTAAAAAGCTTTGGGCAAAGTTCCTGGAAGAAAAGTCTATAGGAGGACTTGGGGAAATCCAATCACAGGGATCAGCAGTTTGGAATGTATTGACCTTGAGGGATCCTGCGGGTACTTGCGACCTGGATTGGTCACTGTTGGAGTCAGGATGCTGGGCTTGATGGATCTTTCATCTGAGCCATCTTATGCTCAGAGGTTTGCTCAGTACTGAAGTTAGACCAATAGTTCTGTAGTTTGCCGCCTCCTCCTGTGGAGTGGGGAGGTTCTACCTCCGCTCATCTCAGGGACAAAATCAGGCAGTGCCAGAAATAAACTCACCCTTACGCATCGGACCGAACCTTTTACTACTTCAGAGTAAGATTCAGAGCAGTGGGAGGGGGCAACTGATGCAAGAGACAGCAGAGGTGCCAGTGGTACCTGCCAGACTAATCCAGCTTTCCAGGACAAGAGTCCACTTCACTTCATCTAAGGCTGCACCACCGTCTTTATTGCTCCCATACCTACAGACTAACTGGGATTTTAGAAAGCAAAAGAGCAGATCAAGCATGGGGAGAGGTTCCCAATGGTTGGACCTCAGCCTCTTTGCATTCTGGCTCCACTCACTGACTGCTTACAGCCTGTGTATATAAGAAACAAATCCTTCTCTACTGAGTGGTAGAAGAGAGAGAAGCACTTGTCTGGCTGGAATCGGGTCTCCTAGAACGTATTTCTCTCCTGCTTCCTGTCCTGAGAACAGAGCCCGTGTCCTGGGTCCTTGCTCTGCCACCTGGAGCTCTGCACCAGTGCTGCAGGTACAGGGCAGTACTGGCGGCTTCAGTGGTGGATTTTTTCTCCTAAGGATTCATTTTAAGGATCACAGAAATGTTTCACAGCACTTTCTGCAGGAGATTTTACTTGAAAATGTATTGAGATCTGCTTCATTTTATTTTATCGGTTTGTGCTTAGGTTCTGGTCCCCCGCAGAAAATTTAATTTTTCCCATAGTTGGGGGTTTTTTTCGTGTTTCCCGAATTTCATGTTAGTGTGCACTAGATGTTAGAGTGCATTAAGCCCCGTTAGTGCACACTAACCAGTTTTCTAATTTTGGAGTTGTGCGCCTTATAGGACTTAGGGAGCACTAACAAAAAATGTTACCAATAAGTTAAAAAGTGTCAATTGGGGTGCAGTTCATTAGCTAGAGGTATGATTCTGCATTCTCATTGGCTATTTCCTTCTAAAGAGCCAGTAAGGAGACAGCCAATGGGAATGCAGAACCATACCTCTAGCTAACGAACTACTCAATTGTCACAATTTGTAACTTATTGGTAACATTTTTTGTTAGTGTGCCCTAAGTTCTATTAGGGCACACTAACTCCGGAATTAGAAAACTAGGTAGTGTGCACTAATGGGGCGAAGGGCCAGATATTCAAACCTACGCGCAGGCGTAGATTTGTGCAAGCAACCCGGTGTGCACAAATCTACACCCGATTTTATAACATGCACGTGCATGTTATAAAATCTGGGGTTGGCGCGCACAAGGGGGTGCACACTTGTGCACCTTGCACGCACTGAGCCCTAGGGGAGCCACGATGGCTTTTCCCATTCCCTCCGTGCATAACCCTTTGAAAATCTACCCCTTAGTGCGCACTAACTTCAAGTTAGTGCTCATTAAGTTCCGTTAGTGCGCACTAAGGGGCGGATTTTAAGAGCCCTGCTTGCCTAAATCCGCCCAAATCCGGGCGGATTTAGGCGAGCAGGGCCCTGCGCGCCGGTGAGCCTATTTTACATAGGCTCACCGGCGCGCGCAGACCCCGGGACTCGTGTAAGTCCCGGGGTTCTCCGAGAGGGGCGTGTCGGGGACGTGTCGGGGGGCGGGCCCGAACAGCGCGGCGTTTAGGGGGCGTACGGGAGCGTTTCGGGGGCGGACCCGGAGGCATGGTTACGGCCCGGGGCGGCCCGGGGGCGTGGCTGCGCCCTCCGGACCCGCCCCCAGGTCGCGTCCCGGCGCGCAGGAGGCCCGCTGACGCGCGGGGATTTACGCCTTTCTCCGGGAGGCGTAAATCCCCCGACAAAGGTAAGGGGGGGGGCTTAGACAGGGCCGGGTGGGTGGGTTAGGTAGGGGAAGGGAGGGGAAGGTGAGGGGAGGGCAAAAGGAAGTTCCCTCCGAGGCCGCTCCGATTTCGGAGCGGCCTCGGAGGGAACGGGGGTAGGCTGCGCGGCTCGGCGCGCGCCGGCTATACAAAATCGATAGCCTTGCGCGCGCCGATCCAGGTTTTAGCAGATACGCGCGGCTCCGCGTGTATCTACTAAAATCCAGCGTACTTTTGTTTGCGCCTGGAGCGCAAACAAAAGTAGGCCTATTCGCGGAGTATGAAAATCCGCCCCTAAGCCTGCAACTTATTTAGTGCACACCAACAGGACTTAGTACAAACTAACTACATGTTAGTGCGCATTAACTCCTGTTAGTGTGCATTAATGCAAAATACGAATTTTCCGAAATTTCAGAAAAATTCTTTTCATATTTCGGTGCTCCCAAACCATGACGAATTAGACAATTTCATTGAAATTGTCTAATTTGTGTAAAACGAATGCACATGACTATTATTTGTAGAGAATTTTCTCTTCTAGATGTTGCAGAGAATTCCATCCTGGGGCAGGAGTTCACCGTTTCAGAATTGTGCCTGCAGACTGACACACAGGCTTCGTGATCTCTTCTTTATCATTTAAAATTTTGCTTCTAATGTTGTATCACAGCTCCGGTGTCTACTGTGTATCAGCGTAAAGAAGTGTTGTACAATACATGCTGCTAGGGGATATCTGCTTTCTGATCCCAAGTAGTGCTTTGAAGGTAGAAAGTGATCTACTAGGATCAAATTAAAAAGAGGGAATGAGAAAATCAAGTTCACGTCCTCTGACTCCCTGCGTGACCCTGAATAAGTCCCTTTATCTGCCACTGCCTCCGTTTTCACAGCTCTGTGGCTGACTCTCTGTGGGTAAGTTTATTTTCTCCATGTGCCTCAGTTCTAATCCCGGCTCTGTCACTGACTCTGTTTTACAGGGAAGGTGGATTAAGGACAGATAAACAGACGATACATTACCAGAGTGATGTTATCCTTGATCAGTAGGAGGTCCGAGTCCCATGAGTGACACTGTTTCCTGCTCTCATCCCACGTCTTTTTGTTCACAGAGAAGTAATAGCACTTTTCACCATTCTGCAGCCAACCAATTGTGCAAACCGGCAGCTGCCCTAAAACCAGTATCGGGAGACACATGAAACACAGCAACAAGGAAGAGCGTGTGCCCAAAATACACGTGAAAAAGAGAGCAAGAGTGCCCATCTTCCTCACCGATTTATTGGATTGGCCTAAAAGACCGGGAGCACATCTAAAACAAATAGGAGAAAATTATTTTTCATTCAATGCACCTATAAGCCCTGGAATTCATTGCTGGGGGACGTGGTAAAGGCAGTTATTTATTTATTTGTTTAAAATCTTTTCTATGCCGTCGTTTAGTTACGTACCGTCACAACGGTTTACAGGGAGGCACAATTATTTAAGTTTGTGTACACTGTTCTAACAAGAGTGCCCATAAGGTTTCGGTTACAAGTTTTCATAAAATAATGTATATGGTAAGTGACATGGATCTAGTCCATTTATATGAATGATAAGGTAATCAAACAGGTATTGTACTTTATATTGAGTTTCTCTAACATTAGCGGTAAAGTTTGATAAAAATAATAAAAATGCACTTACACGTCTAGGTGACTTTATGCTTGTGTTGATGTTTATTTATCTTTCTTATTCTCCGTTCTCGCTGTAAAATGCTTTTTTGAAAAGACATGTTTTAAAACTTTTTCTGAATGGTTTTAAATCTCTTTGTAATCTTGTTTCGAGTGGCAATGTATTCCACAATGTAGGTCCGGCTAAGGATAGCACTCGCTCTCTAACTTGGGTCAGTCTCGCTGTTTTGACCGTAGGGGTGGTTAGAAGGGCTCTATTGGCTGACCTAAGATTTCTTTGTGGGACATGTAAGCGTAGCGCCGTGTTTAACCAATCAGCTTTTTCTTCGTTGATTAGTTTGTGAATTGTGCAGAGTGTTTTATATTGAATTCTTTGTTCTATTGGCAGCCAGTGTAATTCGGCAAGTGCTCGGGTGATGTGTTCTCTTTTACATACAATGTTTGGGTGATGTGTTCTCTTTTACATACAATGTTTGGGTGATGTGTTCTCTTTTGCTTTTACCTGTAAGTACTCTGGCAGCAGAGTTTTGTGAGATTTGTAGCAGTCTTATTGTTGAGTACGGTAATCCTAGAAATAGTGTGTTACAGAGTCTGTGCTAGCAAAAATAAGTGCCAGTAGCACTGTTCGAAGGTGTGCTTGGGTTAGCAAGGGTTTTAGCCTCCTGAGGACCATGAGTTTGGCGTAGCCTTCTCTAACTTTCCGTGATATGTGATGCTTTAGGCTGAGTTCTGTGTCAATTATTACTCCTAGGTTTCGAGCTTTATCGGTTAGGTCCACTATCTGATTATTTTTAAGTTAGTATAGATGGGTGTAAACTAAGGTTCGGAGAAGTAGCTGGAAGAGAAGTCCATATTGACCAGGTGGACTAAGGAAAAGCCACTACTTACTGCCAAATGATACCAATAAGGGATCTAATTACTCTTTGGTATCTCGCCAGGTTCTTGTGACCTAGATTGGCCCCTGTTAGAGACAGGATGCCGGGCTGACAGACCACCGGTCTGACCCTGTATGGCAACATCTTACGTTCTTATCTCTTTATGCTTCCCATACCTGTCAGTAAGGTCTCCAATTCTTGTAAGAAGCTGTTGGTTCTCTTCAGTAGCTTCTGGGATTCCTGCAGTTGGCCCTTTAGATTCTGGATGTTCTCCTTTGTACTGAACCGTTCCAGTTTAGAGAAAACTAAAGCAGAAAGAAAAGCTAAAATCTTAAAACTGGTTGTGATATATTTCTTGGAAATTATCTTTTGAACATACATGGCGAAGCCAGTGTACAATTAGATTCTGCACTCTCAATGGGTCCTCGGATTTCTAGCACAGTACATTTGGTCTTCTATCCGCTGCATTTACTCTATAAAATTCAATAATACATAGATAAGTCGACGATGACAGTATGTATGCATGCACTGTTCACATCTAGACTTCATTATTGTAATTTGTTGTACTAAGGTGCATCTACGATGGAGATTAAGCAACTATGGTTATTATAAAACACTGCTGCTAAGGTACTTTGCACTGCTCATAAATCTGATCATGTTACTTAAATTTGGCAGGAGCATTATTGGTCAGCTGAACTAGCTAGATGTGTTTAAGGTCTTTGGCTGCAACAGGGGAAGTCAAGATTTTTGGCTGATCAACTGGCATGGTGTGAGCTGGCTAGATCCTGGAGATCTTCTCAGCAACGTCTTTGAGTGACCCCTTCTGTTTCTGAGTCTCAGCTCTCTTGTACGTCTCCATCCACATTTTAGCACTGAGATTTAAGAATTCCAGTCCTCTAGATTAACATAAGGAAGTGAATTACCTCCAGCCCAGAAAGAAGACAAAGGCTTGGTTATTTGTGCCAAGTTATAGTTAGAATTGACTGTATAATAGCTGCTGTTTTAATATTTTGATTTTGTATTGTATTTTAAAATTATACTGTGTTTTTATTGAATAGCTTTATGTTGTATTAAATCATGCTTTTAACCTTTATAATCTGCTTTGACAGTTTTTTTGAATGGCGGGCAATAGCCTATTAAATCAAATCAAAACCATTCAATACATCCCCAAAAAAAACAAAACATAAGACGAGGTGCACTCAAATGGAATTTATGGAAGATATCACATGAGGAAAGATAGGAAAATACAAAATTTGATAGGATCCATGGATGAAAGACAGAACAAGCTGCCATCGGATGTGATCCATGGAGGAAACACAGGACAAGCTGCGTCCTCTTGTGATCCATTAAGGATATCATATGGAAGAAAGACAGGATGAGCTGCCACTTGATGTGATCCATAGAAGATATCACAGAGGAAAGACAATGCAAGCTGCTGTTTGATGAGAGCCATGGAGGATATGAAATAGAGGAAAGACAGGACGAGCTGTGATTTGATGAACTTCATGGAGGATATCACATAGAAGAAAGACAGGATGTCTTTCTTCTATGCTGTTGGATGAAAGGCATGAAAGATATCACACGGAAGAAAGACAGGATGAGCTGTGCTTTGATGAGCACCATGGAGGATATCTTATAGAAGAAAGACAGGACAAGCTGCTATCTCATGTGATCCATGGAGGAAACACAGAACAAGCTGTGTCCTCTTGTGATCCATTAAGGATATCACATGGAAGAAAGACAGGATGAGCTGCCACTTGATGTGATCCATGGAGGAAATCACATGGAAGAAAGAGAGTACGAGCTGCAATTGTATGTGAGCTATGGAGGTTATCATATAGAAGAAAGAGAGGATGAGCTGCCGTTTGAAGGGATCCATGGGGGATATCACATGGAGGAAAGACAGAATGAACTGCCATTTGATGGGATCCTTGGAAGATATTTCATGGAGGAAAGACAGGATGAGCTAACATTTGATATGATCCATGGAGGATATCACGTAGAGGAAATACAGGATAAGCTGCTGTTTGACGGGATCCATGGAGGATATCACATGGAGAAAGATAGGATGAGCTGCTGTTTGATGGCATCCAGGGACGATATCACATGAAGGAAAGCCAGAATGAGCTGCCATTTGATGGGATCCATGGAGGATATTGCAACGAAGAAATACAGGATGAGCTGCTATTTGATGTGATCCATTAAGGATATCACATGGTGAAAGACAGGATGGGATCCATGGAGGGCATAATATGCAGGAAAGAGGAGAAGCAGCCATTTGATGTGAATTATGGAGGATTTCACATGGAGGAAATACAAGACGAGCTGCCATTTGACGGAGGATAACACATGAAGGAAAGACAGGGTGAGCTGCCATTTCATGTGATCCCTGGAGGATTTCACATGTAGGAAAGACAAGATGGGTTGCCATTTTAAGGGATCCATGGAAGATATCACATGGAGGAAAGACAGATGAGCTGCCATTTGATGGGAATTATGGAGGATATCACATGGAAAAAGATAGGATGAGCTGCAATTTAATGGTATACATGGAGGAAATACAGGATGAGCTGCCATTTAATGGCATCCATGGAGGATATCACATGGAGGAAAGACAGGACGAGCTGCCATTTTCTGTGATCCATGGAGGATATCACATGGAGAAAAGACAAGATGGGTTATCATTTTAAGTGATCAATGGAAGATATCACATGAAGGAAAGACAGGGTGAGCTGCCATTTCATGTGATCCCTGGAGGATTTCACATGTAGGAAAGGCAAGATGGGTTGCCATTTTAAGGGATCCATGGAAGATATCACATGGAGGAAAGACAGATGAGCTGCCATTTGATGGGAATTATGGAGGATATCACATGGAAAAAGATAGGATGAGCTGCCATGTTCTGTGATCAATGGAAGATATCACATGGAGTAAAACATGATGAGCTGCCATTTAATGGTATCCATGGAGGATAACACATGGAGGAAAGACAGGATAAGATGCCATTTGGGATTCATGGGAGATATTTCATGGAGGAAGGACAGGCTGGCCTGCTGTTTCTTGGGATCCATGGAGCATATCACATGGATTTAAGAGGATTCACTGCCATTTGATGGGATCCATGGAGGATATTATATGTAGCAATGAGGAGAACCTGCCATTTGAAGTGAACCATGGAGGAAAGACAGGACAAGCTGCCATTTTCTGTGATCCATGGAGGATATCACATGGAGGAAAGACAAGATGGGTTTCCATTTTAAGGGATCCATGGGGGATATCACATGGAGGAAAGACAGATGAGCTGCCATTTGATATGATCCATGGAAGATATCACATGGAGGAATGACATGATGAGCTGCCATTTAAAGGCATCCTTTGAGGATATCACATACAGGAATAACAGACGAGCTGCGTTTGATGTGAGCCATGGAGGATATCACATGGAGGAAAGACAGGACATGCTGATGGGATCCATGGAGGTGTGAAGGATAGTGCGTGTATGAGCCCTCTGTACTGCGATGTAGTTGATGCAGCCTCTAGGGCTAACCCACGAGGCCTGTGCCAGCAGCTGGAAAATGCACCCTGAAGCAGGCCCCAGCACCATGAATGGAGCAAGCACAAATCTAGGAGCTGGAGCAGAACGGAAGTGTGTGTGTGTCTGTATGTGTGTATATGAATGTGCATGTATATCTGTGTGTGTGTGTTTCTGTATGTGAATCTGTGTGTGTGTGAGAGATTGTGTGTGTGAGAGAGACTGTGTGTGTATGAGAGAGAGTGTGTGTGTCTGTAGTGTGATTGTGTGAGTGTGTGTCTGAATGTGTGTGTCTGTGTGTGTGTATGTGAATGTGTATGTATATCTGTGTGTGTGTTTCTGTATGTGAATCTGTGTGTATATGTGTGTGTGTTTGAGTGAATGTGTGTGTGAGAGAGACTGTGTATGAGAGAGAGTGTGTGTGTGAATGTGTGTATCTGTAGTGTGATTTTGTGAGTGTGTGTGTGTACGCACACACTGTACATCTGTGGTTCTCAACGCAGTCCTGAGGAGACACCCAGCCAGTCAGTTTTTCAGGATATACACAATGAATATGCAGGAGATGGATTTGAATGCACTGCCTGCATGGCATCTAAATCTATCTCCTGCATTGCCATTGTAGATATCCAGAGAAGCCGGGTTGAGAATCCCTGCTCTGCACCGTACAGCAGCACCTGCAGAAGCGGAGGGAAAGCCTGCGGGTATGCAGGGGATATTTATTTATTTATTTGTTCGTTTATTTATTTAGTGTTTTTCTATATCGGCATTCAAGATAGGAATCACATCATGCTGGCTTACATTTAACAGGGGCTGTAAAATGAAAATAAAATAAAACAGTAACTGCTGAAGCGAAACTATGAAGTTGCAATAAAACAAGGATGTTGAAAAGTGGATGAAGAAGGAAAGGCTAAAGGAATTTAACCTAGAGAGCCATTATTTACAGCGTTCTAGGAATGTCTGAGTATGGTTGTCAGATATGGTGGTTGGATACGGATTTGATATCCAATACAAATTACAGATCGGATCTCCTGCTACTGATCGGATGCACATTCAGAAAAGGCTGTGGGTCGCTTTTCATTTTCAAAGGCTCCTGCTGACTAAATGAAAGCGGGACCAGGGGCTACATTTCAGCTGCTTATCTGGTAAAACAGTGGGCGGGCTCAGAGGCGGGGCTGGGGAGGGAAGACGATGCAGCCAGTTAGAGATGAATTTCAGGGCTGACTGGCTATGTTTAGCCGACTAATTCTGAGCATTAAACGTCACCCAGATCTGACTGGTTAAGTCCATCTCTGCTGACTTGGTTATCTATAGTCAGCTGCCTTTAGCCGGCTAACCTGCCACCTTCTGGCAGGACCTCTCACTTCCTACATCTAACCGGTCATATTTTCAGCTGGAAACCTGGAAGGTAAGGCTTGTTTGCAAATCGTCCTAACGATAAATGGCTACAATTAGCCGCTTCTCTTAGACACTCGGCAGGTGCTTGAGAATTATAGAAACATAGAAACATAGAAATGACGGCAGAAGAAGACCAAATGGCCCATCCAGTCTGCCCAGCAAGCTTCACACATTTTTCTCTCATACTTATCTGTTTCTCTTAGCTCTTTGGTTCTATTTCCCTTCCACCCCCACCCTTAATGTAGAGAGCAGTGATGGCGCTGCATCCACGTGAAATATCAAGCTTGATTAGTTAGGGGTAGTAGGGGTAGTAACCGCCGCAATAAGCAAGCTACACCCATGCTTATTTGTTTTACCCAGACTATGTTATTCAGCCCTTATTGGTTGTTTTTCTTCTCCCCTGCCGTTGAAGCAGGGAGCAATGCTGGATATGCGTGAAGTATCAGTTTTTCTTCTCCCCTGCCGTTGAAGCAGGGAGCTATGCTGGATATGCGTGAAGTATCAGTTTTTCTTCTCCCCTGCCGTTGAAGCAGAGAGCTATGCTGGATATGCGTGAAGTATCAGTTTTTCTTCTCCCCTGCCGTTGAAGCAGAGAGCTATGCTGGATATGCGTGAAGTATCAGTTTTTCTTCTCCCCTGCCGTTGAAGCAGAGAGCTATGCTGGATATGCGTGAAGTATCAGTTTTTCTTCTCCCCTGCCGTTGAAGCAGAGAGCTATGCTGGATATGTGTGAAGTATCAGTTTTTCTTCTCCCCTGCCGTTGAAGCAGAGAGCTATGCTGGATATGCGTGAAGTATCAGTTTTTCTTCTCCCCTGCCGTTGAAGCAGAGAGCTATGCTGGATATGCGTGAAGTATCAGTTTTTCTTCTCCCTTGCCGTTGAAGCAGAGAGCTATGCTGGATATGCGTGAAGTATCAGTTTTTCTTCTCCCCTGCCATTGAAGCAGAGAGCCATGCTGGATATGCATGAAGTATCAGTTTTTCTTCTCCCCTGCCGTTGAAGCAGAGAGCTATGCTGGATATGCATTGAAAGTGAAGTATCAGGCTTATTTGGTTTGGGGTAGTAACCGCCGTAACAAGCCAGCTACTCCCCGCTTTGTGAGTGCGAACCCTTTTTTCTTCTCCCCTGCCGTTGAAGCAGAGAGCTCTGCTGGATGTGTGAAGTATCAGTTTTTCTTCTCCCCTGCCATTGAAGCAGAGAGCTATGCTGGATATGCATTGAAAGTGAAGTATCAGGCTTATTTGGTTTGGGGTAGTAACCGCCGTAACAAGCCAGCTACTCCCCGCTTTGTGAGTGCGAATCCTTTTTTCCTTTTTGTCCCCTCTCCTTGCAGGACTCAAGTTCCCTGTCCCCTTAAGTCAGAAAGCTGTGGGTGCATTTCAAGCAGTGGTTTCTGTCTGAGGTATCAGCCCTGTGTACCCTTGGGCAGGAGGAGCCCTGCGAGATGGAGGCACCGCTCGCTGCCTACCCTGTGCAACATTTACAGAGCCTGGGGTGACACCCCACACCTCTTGACACCCCACACCTCTTCCCACCCCGGGATCCCAGACCTTGCATGGAAGGCCACGATGAGCCCACCCTGGTCTCAGAGACTTGACGGGGTGCTGGGGGTTACACCGTGAGGTGGCGGTCCTCACCCAGAGACCTCCGCGGACGGCCGGAGTGGGACGCGGGCAGACGCGTTTCTCAGAGCGGTGCAACATTGGCTGCCGACGCAGAATGTTTTACTGCCGACCCCTGGAGCCCCAGACCCCTCCGGGGACACTCACCGTGGGTTCCTAAGCCGATCGTTATTAGGATGTTTACCAGGACCCCAGTGCCCAGCGCAACAGCAGCAAACGACCAGAAGGAAGACGGCTTCTTAACACCTGAAAGAAAGGCAGGGGTTCATTTCACAGGGCAACGTTCATTTTATCAGGATTATGTTATTTTCTATGAAAGAGGACCCGGGATGGTTTTCAGCAACAAGGAAAAGGATCATCATAGCCCGGCCTTACATAATCTTAGACCCATGAGGAGCAGGCTCACTGTGGCCCCTGATTAGGGTAAACCTCTTTAATTCTAATTTTATAGTTAATGTTCCATGTAAAGGCTCTGCCTACCTTTTTTGAGTTAATTGTACACCGATACGATGTGCAAACGGTTGTCGGTATATAAAAAATGTTAAATAAAATAAATAAAATAAACACAGACCCTTGTAAAGATTCCCTATTGTCGTTCATCTGACTTAATATTGAGGCGATCTTAAGTCGGAGCCAGAAATGCATTCCCTCCTGTGCTGTGCAAAGCCCAACGAGATCACAGCTGCACGTTTCCCAAAGCTGACAGAGAAAATCCCACAAAAAAAGGAGCAAAAAAAAAAAAAAAGAGTCTTTATAATCCTGGAGGAAAGAGAAGAAGCGAGAGCAGCAGAATCTGTGGCATCCTGCCAGCGGACTAGAAATGAAAGCAGCCCTGCATCAGATCCTGGGACGTGTCCTGGTCTTGTCCTTTCTATGGTCTGTAGTATTATTTTTGTATCATTACCGTTGTGCGTTTTATGTCTTTGACAGCCCGCCTAGGTGTGGTTAATTTCCCAGCAGGCCTGGAGCGTGCACTGTGCATGCACTGAGAACGGGGCATGCAGCGCACAGACTTCTACTATAAGACAAAATTCAAGCCAGGCACCCCCTCTGGGAAGGCCTCCTCCTGCTGACCCTCAGCACCGAGGAGGCCCGTGTGGGCTCAGAACCAGAGAGCAGGCTGTTTGCAGACAGACCAGATTTACCCCTGGGAGCGGCTTGCAAAACCACCGTCCGCATGCAGGGCTCTATCAACACGAGTCCTGAATCTGCTGCCCGAATTCTACGGACTGGCCAGGTTCCCCCTCTCCCAGGGCATCATCCTAACATAGAAGCAAGCTGGAGACGACCCCCCCCCCCCCCCCTGCCGGTGCTCACCTGGGGGCTGCTCCGCGGCAGGTGGCAGGAGCTCCTGCGTCTGCGGGAGGCTCAGAGAGGTGTAGATGACGTCCTCGGCCATGCTCGCTCTTGCACCGGTAACAGCCAGAAACCTGCGCTCTTGCTGCGGGCTGAAGCGATGCCAGAGTGAAAGAGGAAGCGGGGACTGGCTCTCCGCCGAGCCCTTTTCTGCCCGGGGTTTCCTACACTTCCCCTCTCTGAATGATTGTGGTGTGGGTGAAAGAAGCCCACAGCAGCACTGAGTCCGTGCGTCGCGAGGCCCATGTTCTGCTGCTGGACCGGGCTGCGAGATCAGGCCCATGAAGAGGAAACCAGCTGGCCGGGCGCAGACCTCCTTGGGGTCTCCACCAGATGGGTCGTGGAGTTAGGAGGTGGTAGGGGAGGAGCGGGCCGTGTCCTGGAGCACGCCATGAGGCGGAGCGTGGGGGATCGGTGGGGCAGGAGTGGAGTGGAGGGGGTTGGTCCCCTGATTTTGGGGTGGGTAGGCCACAACCCGACTGAGGACGTGGCCTCACTGCTTTGCAGCTCGCTGAGCATTTTCGGATGTTACCTTAGAGGGTCTTTCCCAGGATCCCCAGCCTTGTCTCCAGGAGGGAACGGGCGTCTGCCTCCGGGACCTTCTTCTGCTCCTCCTCGCACCCCGCTGGACGGACGGGGGCGACCTTCATGCGAGGGGCTGAGCGTTTTTGTGGAGACTTTTGTCTTTTCTTTCGGGAAGAAGTCTGCCGTCACCATTCCTGCCCAAGAACGGGGAACAGGGAAACGTTTTGCTTTTCTTCTTTGCCGTGCCGGAGCATCCATCTGAAGGGTTCCCAGCTTCCCGTCAGAGGAGGAGGAGGAGAACTGTTAAGAGTTGTTTGCTCACCTGCAGGCCCTGAGTGTGGAGCCTCTGCCCCGGAGAAGTTGGGAGTTTGGGGAATCCAGAATGCATCTGGAGCTCGGGGAAGGGATTCTCCAGCCCTGGGGCTGAAGGATGAGACCGTGTCAGGAATCCAAGGCTAAGGCAGGCGCATTCCCAGATAGAGAAGCTACCCCTGGTACATCCCTCCGGTCATCAGCACACACCCGCTCTAGAGACCCCCACACACATACACACACACATACACACACACGCACGCACGCACACACATACACACGCACACACACACACGCACACATACACACACACGCACGCACGCACACACATACACACACGCACACACACACACGCGCACACACACACACATACACACACGCACATACACACACGCATGCACACACGCACGCGCACACACACGTGCACGCACAAGCACACACACACACATACACGCACACGCACACACACATACACACATACAGATACACACACACATACAGATACACACACACATGCACACACACACACACATACACGCACACATACACATACACACACACATACAGATACACATACACACACACATACACACACGCACGCGCACACACACATACAGATACACACACACACTCACACACACACATACACACACATACACACGCGCACGCACACACGCACACACATCCCCCCCATGCCTTGGGCCCTGAAGGTCTGTCCAATCCCCCCCCCCCCCCCGACCCTTTTCAGAGAATCCATGCCCCGGGGCTGTTGGACCCTACAGGGACTTAGCTCCGGTGCAGAGTTGGACTCCTGCCTTCAAGGGGCTGCATGGGCCTCCTGCCCCCTGTCCTGTCCCTGACAGCAGGGTGAGAGCAGGAGCAGCTGGGAACCCACCGCGCCAGGCAGGAAAGATTCTGCCCCCCTCGACCCGGTGTCATGGAAAGAAGAGCCTGTGCCTGGGAGGGGCAGCAGGGGGGGGGGAGTGGTGACCTGCAAGGCAGCCAGGGGCAGGAAGGAGTGGACGCCCAGTGTTGCACCCTCCTTAGTGTCTGAGCAGTTGGCAGGGGGAAGCAGGGATAGTGGAACGGGAGAGGAGGGAAGGGAAGGGGAAAAGAACTGGGGTGGAGGGACATGGAACTGGAGAGGAGGGAAGGAAAGGGGAATAGAACTGGGGTGGAGGGACATGGAACTGGGAACCATGGCGGGAGATGACGGGACAGGGGGAGGGGACAGGGGGAGGGGAAGCTGAATGGGGGCAGATGGAAGGGGCGTCAGTGTCAGAGTTCTCTGAGGAGTGGACCTTGCCAGCCGGTTCTGAAAGTGGCAGCGGCCGTAGATCATGCAGATACCCAAGGAGCCAGCGACTCTCATTGGAGACCAAGTAAATAAGAACATTTGCTAATCATCCAACTCCGATCGCTTCTGGGACTTTTGGGTAACATCACGAGTGGAATTAAGCAAAGGATTCTGAGCTGTGGGCTGAGGATGTGTGGGCCTTGGTATTTTGGCTGGCACTGAAAAGCAGCTGAATACGGGAGATTATTGTCCTATTAGCTGTCCCCACTGGGAGCACAACAATGTAATGACCAAATGACCATTGCTAAGGCCCCCAAAGCAAACATTTCTCAGAGGGACACTGGAGCAGAGGAGAGTTCACCCCCCTGTGATCCAGGAATGGAAGATTCGGGGGGTGCGGTGATAGGGGGTCCCCCCCTGTGATCCAGGAATGGAAGATTCGGGGGGTGCGGTGATAGGGGGACCCCCCTGTGATCCAGGAATGGAAGATTCAGGTGATGGGGTGATAGGGGGTCCCCCCTGTGATCCAGGAATGGAAGATTCAGGTGATGGGGTGATAGGGGGACCCCCTGTGATCCAGGAATGGAAGATTCAGGTGATGGGGTGATAGGGGGACCCCCTGTGATCCAGGAATGGAAGATTCAGGGGGTGGGGTGATAGGGGGACCCCCCCTGTGATCCAGGAATGGAAGATTCAGGTGATGGGGTGATAGGGGGACCCCCTGTGATCCAGGAATGGAAGATTCAGGGGGTGGGGTGATAGGGGGACCCCCCTGTGATCCAGGAATGGAAGATTCAGGTGATGGGGTGATAGGGGGTCCCCCCTGTGATCCAGGAATGGAAGATTCAGGTGATGGGGTAATAGGGGGACCCCCTGTGATCCAGGAATGGAAGATTCAGGTGATGGGGTGATAGGGGGACTGCCCTGTGATCCAGGAATGGAAGATTCAGGGGGTACAGTGATAGGGGGACCCCCCTGTGATCCAGGAATGGAAGATTCAGGTGCTGGGCTGATAGGGGGACCCCCCTGTGATCCAGGAATGGAAGATTCAGCTGATGGGGTGATAGGGGGACCCCCCTGTGATCCAGGAATGGAAGATTCAGGTGATGGGGTGATAGGGGGACCCCCCTGTGATCCAGGAATGGAAGATTCAGGTGATGGGGTGATAGGGGGACTGCCCTGTGATCCAGGAATGGAAGATTCAGGGGGTACAGTGATAGGGGGACCCCCTGTGATCCAGGAATGGAAGATTCAGGTGCTGGGCTGATAGGGGGACCCCCCTGTGATCCAGGAATGGAAGATTCAGGTGATGGGGTGATAGGGGGACCCCCCTGTGATCCAGGAATGGAAGATTCAGGTGATGGGGTGATAGGGGGACACCCCTGTGATCCAGGAATGGAAGATTCAGGTGCTGGGCTGATAGGGGGACCCCCCTGTGATCCAGGAATGGAAGATTCAGGTGATGGGGTGATAGGGGGACCCCCCTGTGATCCAGGAATGGAAGATTCAGGTGCTGGGCTGATAGGGGGACCCCCCTGTGATCCAGGAATGGAAGATTCAGGTGAGAGGGGACCCCCCTGTGATCCAGGAATGGAAGATTCAGGTGGTGGGGTGATAGGGGCACCCCCCTGTGATCCAGGAATGGAAGATTCAGGGGGTTGGGTGATAGGGGGACCCCCCTGTGATCCAGGAATGGAAGATTCAGGTGGTTGGGTGATAGGGGGACCCCCCTGTGATCCAGGAATGGAAGATTCAGGGGGTGGAGTGATAGGGGGTCCCCCCTGTGATCCAGGAATGGAAGATTCAGGTGATGGGGTGATAGGGGGACCCCCTGTGATCCAGGAATGGAAGATTCAGGGGGTGCGGGTGATAGGGGGACCCCCCTGTGATCCAGGAATGGAAGATTCAGGGGGTGGGGTGATAGGGGGACCCCCATGTGATCCAGGAATGGAAGATTCAGGGGGTAGGGTGATAGGGGGACCCCCCTGTGATCCAGGAATGGAAGATTCAGGGGGTGGGGTGATAGGGGGTCCCCCCTGTGATCCAGGAATGGAAGATTTAGGGGGTGTGGTGATAGGGGGACCCCCCTGTGATCCAGGAATGGAAGATTCAGGTGGTGGGGTGATAGGAGCACCCCCCTGTGATCCAGGAATGGAAGATTCGGGGGGTGGGGTGATAGGGGGACCTCCCTGTGATCCAGGAATGGAAGATTCAGGTGGTGGGGTGATAGGGGGTCCCCCTGTGATCCAGGAATGGAAGATTCAGGGGGTGGGGTGATAGGGGGACCCCCCTGTGATCCAGGAATGGAAGATTCAGGTGATGGGGTGATAGGGGGTCCCCCCTGTGATCCAGGAATGGAAGATTCAGGGGGTGCAGTGATAGGGGGTCCCCCACTGTGATCCAGGAATGGAAGATTCAGGGGGTGCGGTGATAGGGGGTCCCCCCTGTGATCCAGGAATGGAAGATTCAGGGGGTGGGGTGATAGGGGGACCCCCCTGTGATCCAGGAATGGAAGATTCGGGGGGTGGGGTGATAGGGGGTCCCCCCCTGTGAACCAGGAATGGAAGATTCAGGTGGTGCGGTGATAGGGGGACCCCCCTGTGATCCAGGAATGGAAGATTCAGGGGGTGGGGTGATAGGGGGACCCCCCTTTGATCCAGGAATGGAAGATTCAGGTGGTGGGGTGATAGGGGGTCCCCCCTGTGATCCAGGAATGGAAGATTCAGGTGGTGCGGTGATAGGGGGACCCCCCTGTGATCCAGGAATGGAAGATTCAGGGGGTGGGGTGATAGGGGGTCCCCCCTGTGATCCAGGAATGGAAAATTCAGGTGATGGGGTGATAGGGGGTCCCCCCTGTGATCCAGGAATGGAAGATTCAGGGGGTGGGGTGATAGGGGGACCCCCCTGTGATCCAGGAATGGAAGATTCGGGGGTGGGGTGATAGGGGGACCTCCCTGTGATCCAGGAATGGAAGATTCAGGGGGTGGGGTGATAGGGGGACCCCCCTGTGATCCAGGAATGGAAGATTCGGGGGGTGGGGTGATAGGGGGACCCTCCTGTGATCCAGGAATGGAAGATTCAGGGGGTGCGGTGATAGGGGGACCCCCCTGTGATCCAGGAATGGAAGATTCAGGGGGTGGGTTGATAGGGGGACCCCCCTGTGATCCAGGAATGGAAGATTCGGGGGGTGCGGTGATAGGGGGTCCCCCCCTGTGATCCAGGAATGGAAGATTCAGGGGGTGGGTTGATAGGGGGACCCCCCTGTGATCCAGGAATGGAAGATTCGGGGGGTGCGGTGATAGGGGGTCCCCCCTGTGATCCAGGAATGGAAGATTCAGGTGGTGGGGTGATAGGGGGACCCCCTGTGATCCAGGAATGGAAGATTCAGGGGGTGGGGTGATAGGGGGACCCCCCTGTGATCCAGGAATGGAAGATTCAGGGGGTACAGTGATAGGGGGACCCCCCTTTGATCCAGGAATGGAAGATTCGGGGGGTGCGGTGATAGGGGGACCCCCCTGTGATCCAGGAATGGAAGATTCAGGTGCTGGGCTGATAGGGGGACCCCCCTGTGATCCAGGAATGGAAGATTCAGGTGATGGGGTGATAGGGGGACCCCCCTGTGATCCAGGAATGGAAGATTCAGGTGATGGGGTGATAGGGGACACCCCTGTGAACCAGGAATGGAAGATTCAGGTGATGGGGTGATAGGGGGTCCCTCCTGTGATCCAGGAATGGAAGATTCAGGTGCTGGGCTGATAGGGGGACCCCCCTGTGATCCAGGAATGGAAGATTCAGGGGGTGGGGTGAGAGGGGACCCCCCTGTGATCCAGGAATGGAAGATTCAGGGGGTGGGGTGATAGGGGGACCCCCCTGTGATCCAGGAATGGAAGATTCAGGTGATGGGGTGATAGGGGGACCCCCTGTCATCCAGGAATGGAAGATTCAGGGGGTGGGGTGATAGGGGGTCCCCCCTGTGATCCAGGAATGGAAGATTCAGGTGATGGGGTGATAGGGGGTCCCCCCTGTGATCCAGGAATGGAAGATTCAGGGGGTGCGGTGATAGGGGGACCCCCCTGTGATCCAGGAATGGAAGATTCAGGTGGTGGGGTGATAGGAGCACCCCCCTGTGATCCAGGAATGGAAGATTCAGGGGGTGGGGTGATAGGGGGACCCCCCTGTGATCCAGGAATGGAAGATTCAGGGGGTGGGGTGATAGGGGGACCCCCCTGTGATCCAGGAATGGAAGATTCAGGTGGTGCGGTGATAGGGGGACCACCCTGTGATCCAGGAATGGAAGATTCAGGGGGTGGGGTGATAGGGGGACCCCCATGTGATCCAGGAATGGAAGATTCAGGGGGTGGGGTGATAGGGGGACCCCCCTGTGATCCAGGAATGGAAGATTCAGGGGGTGGGGTGATAGGGGGTCCCCCCTGTGATCCAGGAATGGAAGATTCAGGTGATGGGGTGATAGGGGGTCCCCCCTGTGATCCAGGAATGGAAGATTCAGGGGGTGCTGTGATAGGGGGTCCCCCCTGTGATCCAGGAATGGAAGATTCAGGGGGTGCGGTGATAGGGGGTCCCCCCTGTGATCCAGGAATGGAAGATTCAGGGGGTGGGGTGATAGGGGGACCCCCCTGTGATCCAGGAATGGAAGATTCGGGGGGTGCGGTGATAGGGGGACCCCCCTGTGATCCAGGAATGGAAGATTCAGGGGGTGGGTTGATAGGGGGACCCCCTGTGATCCAGGAATGGAAGATTCGGGGGGTGCGGTGATAGGGGGTCCCCCCTGTGATCCAGGAATGGAAGATTCAGGGGGTGGGGTGATAGGGGGACCCCCCTGTGATCCAGGAATGGAAGATTCAGGGGGTGGGGTGATAGGGGTCCCCCTGTGATCCAGGAATGGAAGATACAGGGGGTGCGGTGATAGGGGGACCCCCCTGTGATCCAGGAATGGAAGATTCAGGGGGTGGGGTGATAGGGGGTCCCCCCTGTGATCCAGGAATGGAAGATTCAGGTGGTGCGGTGATAGGGGGTCCCCCCTGTGATCCAGGAATGGAAGATTCAGGGGGTGCGGTGATAGGGGGACCCCCCTGTGATCCAGGAATGGAAGATTCAGGTGGTGCGGTGATAGGGGGACCCCCCTGTGATCCAGGAATGGAAGATTCAGGGGGTGGGGTGATAGGGGGACCCCCCTTTGATCCAGGAATGGAAGATTCAGGTGGTGGGGTGATAGGGGGTCCCCCCTGTGATCCAGGAATGGAAGATTCAGGTGGTGCGGTGATAGGGGGACCCCCCTGTGATCCAGGAATGGAAGATTCAGGGGGTGGGGTGATAGGGGGTCCCCCCTGTGATCCAGGAATGGAAGATTCAGGGGGTGGGGTGATAGGGGGACCCCCCTGTGATCCAGGAATGGAAGATTCGGGGGGTGGGGGTGATAGGGGGTCCCCCCTGTGATCCAGGAATGGAAGATTCAGGTGGTGCGGTGATAGGGGGACCCCCCTGTGATCCAGGAATGGAAGATTCGGGGGGTGGGGTGATAGGGGGACCCCCCTGTGATCCAGGAATGGAAGATTCAGGGGGTGCGGTGATAGGGGGACCCCCCTGTGATCCAGGAATGGAAGATTCAGGGGGTGGGTTGATAGGGGGACCCCCTGTGATCCAGGAATGGAAGATTCAGGGGGTGGGATGATAGGGTGACCCCCCTGTGATCCAGGAATGGAAGATTCAGGGGGTGGGTTGATAGGGGGACCCCCCTGTGATCCAGGAATGGAAGATTCGGGGGGTGCGGTGATAGGGGGTCCCCCCCTGTGATCCAGGAATGGAAGATTCAGGGGGTGGGTTGATAGGGGGACTCCCCTGTGATCCAGGAATGGAAGATTTGGGGGGTGCGGTGATAGGGGGTCCCCCCTGTGATCCAGGAATGGAAGATTCAGGGGGTGGGGTGATAGGGGGACCCCCCTGTGATCCAGGAATGGAAGATTCAGGTGATGGGGTGATAGGGGGACCCCCCTGTGATCCAGGAATGGAAGATTCAGGTGGTGGGGTGATAGGGGGACCCCCCTGTGATCCAGGAATGGAAGATTCAGGGGGTGGGGTGATAGGGGTCCCCCCTGTGATCCAGGAATGGAAGATACAGGGGGTGCGGTGATAGGGGGACCCCCCTGTGATCCAGGAATGGAAGTTTCAGGTGATGGGGTGATAGGGGGACCCCCCTGTGATCCAGGAATGGAAGATTCAGGGGGTGGGGTGATAGGGGGACCCCCCTGTGATCCAGGAATGGAAGATTCAGGGGGTGGGGTGATAGGGGTCCCCCCTGTGATCCAGGAATGGAAGATACAGGGGGTGCGGTGATAGGGGGACCCCCCTGTGATCCAGGAATGGAAGATTCAGGGGGTGGGGTGATAGGGGGACCCCCCTGTGATCCAGGAATGGAAGATTCAGGTGGTGGGGTGATAGGGGCACCCCCCTGTGATCCAGGAATGGAAGATTCGGGGGGTGCGGTGATAGGGGGTCCCCCCCTGTGATCCAGGAATGGAAGATTCAGGGGGTGGGGTGATAGGGGGTCCCCCCTGTGATCCAGGAATGGAAGATTCAGGTGGTGCGGTGATAGGGGGACCCCCCTGTGATCCAGGAATGGAAGATTCAGGGGGTGGGGTGATAGGGGGTCCCCCCTGTGATCCAGGAATGGAAGATTCAGGGGGTGGGGTGATAGGGAAACCCCCCTGTGATCCAGGAATGGAAGATTCGGGGGGTGGGGTGATAGGGGGTCCCCACCTGTGATCCAGGAATGGAAGATTCAGGTGGTGCGGTGATAGGGGGACCCCCCTGTGATCCAGGAATGGAAGATTCGGGGGGTGGGGTGATAGGGGGACCCCCCTGTGATCCAGGAATGGAAGATTCAGGGGGTGCGGTGATAGGGGGACCCCCCTGTGATCCAGGAATGGAAGATTCAGGGGGTGGGTTGATAGGGGGACCCCCTGTGATCCAGGAATGGAAGATTCAGGGGGTGGGATGATAGGGGTGACCCCCCTGTGATCCAGGAATGGAAGATTCAGGGGGTGGGTTGATAGGGGGACCCCCCTGTGATCCAGGAATGGAAGATTCGGGGGGTGCGGTGATAGGGGGTCCCCCCCTGTGATCCAGGAATGGAAGATTCAGGGGGTGGGTTGATAGGGGGACTCCCCTGTGATCCAGGAATGGAAGATTCGGGGGGTGCGGTGATAGGGGGTCCCCCCTGTGATCCAGGAATGGAAGATTCAGGGGGTGGGGTGATAGGGGGACCCCCCTGTGATCCAGGAATGGAAGATTCAGGTGATGGGGTGATAGGGGGACCCCCCTGTGATCCAGGAATGGAAGATTCAGGTGGTGGGGTGATAGGGGGACCCCCCTGTGATCCAGGAATGGAAGATTCAGGGGGTGGGGTGATAGGGGTCCCCCCTGTGATCCAGGAATGGAAGATACAGGGGGTGCGGTGATAGGGGGACCCCCCTGTGATCCAGGAATGGAAGATTCAGGTGATGGGGTGATAGGGGGACCCCCCTGTGATCCAGGAATGGAAGATTCAGGGGGTGGGGTGATAGGGGGACCCCCCTGTGATCCAGGAATGGAAGATTCAGGGGGTGGGGTGATAGGGGGACCCCCCTGTGATCCAGGAATGGAAGATACAGGGGGTGCGGTGATAGGGGGACCCCCCTGTGATCCAGGAATGGAAGATTCAGGGGGTGGGGTGATAGGGGGACCCCCCTGTGATCCAGGAATGGAAGATTCAGGTGGTGGGGTGATAGGGGCACCCCCCTGTGATCCAGGAATGGAAGATTCGGGGGGTGCGGTGATAGGGGGTCCCCCCCTGTGATCCAGGAATGGAAGATTCAGGGGGTGGGTTGATAGGGGGACCCCCCTGTGATCCAGGAATGGAAGATTCGGGGGGTGCGGTGATAGGGGGTCCCCCCTGTGATCCAGGAATGGAAGATTCAGGGGGTGGGGTGATAGGGGGACCCCCCTTTGATCCAGGAATGGAAGATTCAGGTGGTGCGGTGATAGGGGGACCCCCCTGTGATCCAGGAATGGAAGATTCAGGGGGTGGGGTGATAGGGGGACCCCCCTTTGATCCAGGAATGGAAGATTCAGGTGGTGGGGTGATAGGGGGTCCCCCCTGTGATCCAGGAATGGAAGATTCAGGTGGTGCGGTGATAGGGGGACCCCCCTGTGATCCAGGAATGGAAGATTCAGGTGATGGGGTGATAGGGGGTCCCCATGTGATCCAGGAATGGAAGATTCAGGTGATGGGGTGATAGGGGGACCCCCCTGTGATCCAGGAATGGAAGATTCAGGGGGTGGGGTGATAGGGGGTCCCCCCTGTGATCCAGGAATGGAAGATTCAGGGGGTGGGGTGATAGGGGGACCCCCCTGTGATCCAGGAATGGAAGATTCGGGGGGTGGGGTGATAGGGGACCCCCCTGTGATCCAGGAATGGAAGATTCAGGGGGTGGGGTGATAGGGGGACCCCCTGTGATCCAGGAATGGAAGATTCAGGTGGTGCGGTGATAGGGGGACCCCCCTGTGATCCAGGAATGGAAGATTCAGGGGGTGGGGTGATAGGGGGACCCCCTGTGATCCAGGAATGGAAGATTCAGGTGGTGCGGTGATAGGGGGACCCCCCTGTGATCCAGGAATGGAAGATTCAGGGGGTGGGGTGATAGGGGGACCCCCCTGTGATCCAGGAATGGAAGATTCAGGTGATGGGGTGATAGGGGGTCCCCCTGTGATCCAGGAATGGAAGATTCAGGGGGTGGGGTGGTAGGGGGTCCCCCCTGTGATCCAGGAATGGAAGATTCAGGGGGTGGGGTGATAGGGGGACCCCCCTGTGATCCAGGAATGGAAGATTCGGGGGGTGGGGTGATAGGGGACCCCCCTGTGATCCAGGAATGGAAGATTCAGGGGGTGGGGTGATAGGGGGACCCCATGTGATCCAGGAATGGAAGATTCAGGGGGTGGGGTGATAGGGGGACCCCCTGTGATCCAGGAATGGAAGATTCAGGGGGTGGGGTGATAGGGGGACCCCCTGTGATCCAGGAATGGAAGATTCAGGGGGTGGGGTGATAGGGGACCCCCCTGTGATCCAGGAATGGAAGATTCAGGGGGTGGGGTGATAGGGGGACCCCCCTGTGATCCAGGAATGGAAGATTCAGGTGATGGGGTGATAGGGGGTCCCCCCCCCTGTGATCCGGGAATGGAAGATTCAGGTGATGGGGTGATAGGGGGACCCCCCTGTGATCCAGGAATGGAAGATTCAGGTGATGGGGTGATAGGGGGACCCCCCTGTGATCCAGGAATGGAAGATTCAGGGGGTGGGGTGATAGGGGGTCCCCCCCTGTGATCCAGGAATGGAAGATTCAGGTGATGGGGTGATAGGGGGACCCCCCTGTGATCCAGGAATGGAAGATTCAGGTGATGGGGTGATAGGGGGACCCCCCCTGTGATCCAGGAATGGAAGATTCAGGTGATGGGGTGATAGGGGGACCCCCCTGTGATCCAGGAATGGAAGATTCAGGTGATGGGGTGATAGGGGGACCCCCCCTGTGATCCAGGAATGGAAGATTCAGGGGGTGGGGTGATAGGGGGTCCCCCCCTGTGATCCAGGAATGGAAGATTCAGGTGGTGGGAGCTGTTCCATTCCCCTTATCATTTTGGTTGCCCTTCTCTCTACCTTCTCCATCGCAATTATATCTTTTTTGAGATGCGGCGACCAGAATTGTACACAGTATTCAAGGTTCGGTCTCACCATGGAGCGATACAGAGGCATTATGACATTTTCCGTTTTATTCACCATTCCCTTCCTAATAATTCCCAACAAGCATGTAAAAATGCGATTACATAGAACAGGGAGATAAACTTGGGTCAAGGAACTGGGGAGTGAAGAACAAAGAATAAAAATACAGTAATAAGATTCTTTTGTGGAGCTAAGACTAACCTGGCTAAATAT
Source organism: Rhinatrema bivittatum (assembly GCF_901001135.1). Taxonomy (NCBI): domain Eukaryota; kingdom Metazoa; phylum Chordata; class Amphibia; order Gymnophiona; family Rhinatrematidae; genus Rhinatrema; species Rhinatrema bivittatum. Next base: position 830,898,894 of record NC_042615.1, read on the forward strand.
CTAGGTGCTTATTGGATTAAATAGAGTCACGGTACATGGAGCACATATTTGGATTGATTGACAGCAGAGTGGGAAAGCTAAACTGAAATATAATCTGAAGGAATCTGATAGAATAGGTTGTAGGAAAGTAAGGTGAGGTAAGAGGGAATTATTGGCATAGTTTAAAAGCTTGTTTGAATAGCCAAGTTTTGAGTTCATTTATTTAAAGAGGTTTTGATGGGTGGGGCGAGGAGAGTATCTCTATAAGCTGCTCTCACCGATCTGGAGGGTATATGTGGTCGAAAATATTGAGTTCCAGTGGAATGAGCTTGTGTATAGATTTGTGTATGATTGTTAGTACTTTGTACTTTGTTTCTAAACTTGATTGGGAGCCAGTGTAGGTTTCTCAAGATGGGGGTAATATGATTTCTTTTGTTAGTCTTAGTCAGAATCCTGGCTGAAGCGTTTTGAAGCATTTGTAATGGTTTTATGGTGTTAGCTGGGAGGCCGAGTAGAAGGGAATTACAATAGGCAATTTTTGAAAAATGATTGCTTGGAGAACTGACCGGTAGTCTTGGAAGTGGAGGAAGGGTCTGAGCCGTTTCAGGACTTGCAATTTATAGAAGCCATCCTTAGTGGTATTATTAATAAATCTCTTTAGGTTTAGTTGATTGTCCAAGATGACTCCAAGGTTTCTAACTTGATAAGAAAAGGATGGTTGACTAGTAGGGAGTATGCTAGACATTGCATAGCTACAGTCCTGTGAGACTAGGAGTATTTCAGTTTTATTGGAATTAAGGATTAGGTTAAGGCTCATGAGCAGGTTGTTGATGGCTTGAAGGCAGTTGTTCCAGAATTCTAGTGGTTTTTGTAGAGATTCAGTAACCGGGATGAATATTTGCACATCGTCTGCGTAGATGTAGTGGGTTAATTTTAGTTTGGAGAGGAGCTGGCAAAGCGGTAATAGATAAATGTTGAAGAGGGTGGGGGATAAGTATGAGCCTTGAGGGACTCCCAGAGAAGAGCAGACTGGGTGTGATTCGTTATTGTTGACTCTGACCTTGTAAAATCTGTTATGTAGAAAAGATTGAACCAGCTGAGAGCAGTGCTTTTGATGCCGATGTCAGATAGCCAATCCAGGAGTGTTGAGTGGTTCACCGTGTCAAATGCGGAATTATTAGAAAGGGTATGGTGAATAAAACGGAAAATGTCATAATGCCTCTATATCGCTCCATGGTGAGACCGCACCTTGAATACTGTGTACAATTCTGGTCACCGCATCTCAAAAAAGATATAATTGCGATGGAGAAGGTACAGAGAAGGGCTACCAAAATGATAAGGGGAATGGAACAGTTCCCCTATGAGGAAAGACTAAAGAGGTTAGGACTTTTCAGCTTGGAGAAGAGACGGCTGAGGGGGGATATGATAGAGGTGTTTAAAATCATGAGAGGTCTAGAACGGGTAGATGTGAATCGGTTATTTACTCTTTCGGATAATAGAAAGACTAGGGGGCACTCCATGAAGTTAGCATGGGGCACATTTAAAATTAATCTGAGAAAGTTCTTTTTTACTCAACACACAATTAAACTCTGGAATTTGTTGCCAGAGGATGTGGTTCGTGCAGTTAGTATAGCTGTGTTTAAAAAAGGATTGGATAAGTTCTTGGAGGAGAAGTCCATTGCCTGCTATTAAGTTCACTTAGAGAATAGCCACTGCCATTAGCAATGGTTACATGGAATAGACTTAGTTTTTGGGTACTTGCCAGGTTCTTATGGCCTGGATTGGCCACTGTTGGAAACAGGATGCTGGGCTTGATGGACCCTTGGTCTGACCCAGTATGGCATGTTCTTATGTTCTTATGAAATTTAACTCCTGGATGGAGAAGTTACCTCACATTTCTGGGGCCAGTGTTGATCTATGGCGCTGTGCCACCTGTGCAGTCCTGCAGCTGGAGTTCCTGGTGCGGGGCTCATTTTTGTATCTGTGCATTAGCTCACTGCACCGGGAGTTAACTCATTTGTCAGTACAGAAGGAAAGAAAACGTGAGCTGAAAATTTAGCTGACAGTTTTACCGCATGGCTTACATCAGGCCCCATAGTCTGCGCTCATTCCCGTGCATATCTGCAGTGTATTCCCAATTCAAAGAGGGATGGGCAGAAAGCTGCTGCTTCTGAGAGGGATGGAGGTAAACCCCGGCCGATTCCCCTCTCCTCTCCCTGGGCACAGCTAGAAGAGAGTCAGCACGGGCTGAAACCTGCGGCCTCCCACGTTCACTGACTCAGATACAGGGAGCTCTCTTAGCTCGATAATGTGTGCATGTGCTGCCGAAGTAAGACAGACGGAGGACAGTTTCCCATAGGGACTTTGGTGGGTTAAGCAGGGTTTTAAGCACAGGAGTGGACTCTCCCGAGATTGCCCCCTCCCCCACACACACATGTGCAGCAGATAGGCCATGTTTGTGGGGAGCAGGGGCGGGCACACTCGGTCAGATCTGACCACATGCGTGGAAATATCCAGGGAACATTCTGGGTGCAGGCAGGCGTGCTGGCATCACTTTCAAAGAGGACATAACGAGTGCAAAACCTGTGCAATATTTGATGAACTAACTTTAGGACAGGTCCATGGGGCAACCTTCTCTGTTACTTCCTTATCCGAGGCCTCACTCTAGGGATGGGGCAAGGATGACCGCAAAGGAACATTTTCCCCTTAAGCCAGCGGTCAATTCATCAACCTCTCCGGCTCAGCTTTTTGGCGCCGCCAACCCCAACACTGAAGACCTGATAGGTGGGGGTAAGAGGTGCGGAACAGCGGCGAGCTCAGGACTTCTCAGAGAGCTCCCAACAGATAAAGGGACGCTCGCGGGCAGTCAGGGACCGGTGACCCCCGCTGGCAGGCCGGTCCTCTGTGGCATCGGTGAAGGGGGCATAGCTACACAGCCGGAAGCAGCAGAGGATGGGAGCAGTCACGCACAGGTCTGGAAAGACACACAGACAACACAGTGCAGGTGAGGTGGGCTGGGGGCCGCCAGAAAAGCAGATCCTTTAACTGATGAGCTGAAAACAAGAGCAGCTTCCCCGCCCTCCCTCAGATTCATATCATGGACTTCCTCACTCGCCCTGGAAGGGCAGACACAGGTGGCCACCAGCCGGGCATTGAATCTGACTGCCCTTAAATCATGGGGGCCTCGATCCCCAGTGACTGCCCAACTCCCAGCTTCTGCACCTGCTGCCTGTGAAGCTCTCGGGAGGATGTGGGCTGCAAACAAATTCTGCGTTTTATTCAAAAAAGGACTGCGGTAAGCAGCACTGATGGGAAATGTGTCAGCGGGGGACCCGTGACCAGCATCACACGGGCTGTCCTCAAGGTTTCGTGGTTTAAACCCCCCACGCACACACACACTGCCTCCTGAAATCATCAACCAGAACCTCTCTCCCGGGAAGTCACGGCCATCCCCCTATCCAGTGGTAGTAAAGGCCTGGTGTGGCCCCTGAGGTAATGGAGACGCAGAGTTAGGAGGAGCAGCAGTGGCTTCCCGGGCTCTCAGCCTGCTGCATTAACCCCTGGGGCGTCAGAGTGCACGGGAGAAGGAGAGGAAAAACTACAAGGGAGGAGCTAAGAAATTAGGCAGAGAAAGGCAGCGCGCCTTCTTTTATTTTCCTGCATATTGAGTAATGTTATTAATGTATTTATTACCTTGAAAATAATACCCAAGGCAAGCAATAAATAACAGCGCCTAATGTTTTCCTACAGACAAAAATATACCACAGGACGTCGAGTCAAATAAAGCACTCACCCAAACCTCCAATAAAATCCATATTTATTTCATTGATTCATTTCTTAAATGGGTTTTTACCCACATTCTCGGTGGGTTACAAAAACATGTAAACATAATCACACACAACCTGGAAGTGACAAAGCTGAAAACTGAGACCTAGATTTCTCAAAATGCTATAAATATAGTGAAAATAGAGCGGGTGATAAAAAAAAGGGGGGTGTGGTTAGGCTAATTACCCTGCTCCCACGTTGCACAGGTAATTTCTGCAAGATGCCGGGCATTTATTGCACCTGCGCTGATTAATAATCTGCAGGGAGCCTTACTGGGAAAAGGTGAGAGAGAATACGTCACTCCAGTGTTTATACCACTGTAAGGGGGGCACTTTTAACTGGGGGGGGGAGGGGTTTACAGCAAAGCTGACATCACTGAAGATTTCCTGCTGTTTGAGGCTAGGTACAGAGTGCATTGTACAAATCAGTTCCTCCTGTAACTTTCATCCATTCAAACAGCAGGAAATCTTCAGTGATGCCAACTTTGCTGCTTGTACCTCCTTCTGTGTTTGTAAACCTACCCCGCCCCCCCAAACCCCCACTCCGAGTTAAAGGTGCCCCCTCTGACAGTGGTGTAAATAGAAGGGGACATTGTGGTTTCTGGAGAAAAGCGCACAATGGAAGAGAATTTAATTATTCTTGGGGGAAGGTCTCTGCTTAGTGCAGGATGCATTAGTCTCACTATTTTAAATCTTATGCACCACTGTATAGGGCCCAAGTTTTCAGGATATTCCAAAAAAAACAGAAAAGACTGAATGCAAAATACAATGCAATGTCACAAAGATTACATTCAGAAAAACATTTATTAAAACACAAAGTAAGAGAGTGCCCAGTCTTAGCAATATCTGCCTGAGATTAGGTGAAACAAAGCACCACCCTCCAAGGAATCGCAGTGGTGTCCTTTTAATTTTTTTAAAAATGATTTTAGCTTTTTGATGTGAAAATCTCCACCCTCCTTAAGAAAAGCATCTCAATGTGCAAGTGTCAGAGCCGGGTAATCCCCAAAAGTTTAGAGTAACTAACAGGCCGATACAGTAAAGCGCGGCCGCGGTTACCCTGTTCTAACCTGTTTTCTACCCACAATTTGGCCGCGTAAGTCTAACCCGCGATTCACTATCCGTTTTTACCAATCTTGACCTCTTCTTTAACTCGACGCGTATCCCTTTCCGCCCGCGGCATGTATATGAGATGCAAACGATCGGATTCGCTATCCCCTCCCATACAGTAACGCGCGCCCCGACTATCGCCTTTTTAACCTGCTGTTTTGCCCCGCGTTTAACCCGCAAATTTACCGCCCACCCTGACCCTGGCATTAGTGTGGTGCGACAGCAATAGGCAGGCTCTGGTGAAAATCGACTCGACATGTTATTAAAGCAAATTTATTTTATTTATTTATTTATTTAAAATTTTTATATACCGACGTTCATCAATGATATCACATCGGTTAATGTGAATAAAGTGTAACAAAAGTAAACTTACTGCATGTGAATGACAAACAGTCCTCTCTCCCCTCCTCCCGAGGCGCGCACCGCAGCTCCCCTGCCTCCCGGGGGCAGCCCCCCCCCGGCGAAGGTGGATGAACGCACGCCTGTACATGCAATTTGGGCGCTCAAGGCAGCGAAGGCGCATGACGTCACGGCGTTCACTCATGCACTTTCGCTGCCTTGAGCGCTGGATGCGCTGGTACCTGTCATTTGAAATGACAGGTACCAGCGCACCCAGGACACTGTATAGGCGCTGTATACCGCTCTATACAGTAAAATGGATTGCGCTTCATGGACGCTTCATGGACGCGCTTTGGACGCAGCTTGCATTTGCATGCCATTTAAATACTGTATTGAGCGGTATGTGATCTCAACTGTGCGTGCGGCAAACGCGGGTGCGCCCGGCACTACCGCACTCTTTCTAACGCGTCCTTACCGTATCGGCCTGTAAAAGCGCAAAGGTTATTTAGGGTGCCATCCTGTCAATGTTTTCACTTCCAGTCAGCATTTTGTCCGGTGTGGGCTGCCTCAGGGAGAGGAACACCGGCACCGCTTCCTTGCTTGTTTAAACCCCTCGTTATAAAATAGAAGCCCAATGTGTTTAGCCGGTTAAAAATAGCACCGCTTACCAAGCTCCGCGCGCTTCTTTAAACCCGACGTTTTAATCAATGGCTGCGGCGTGTATACTCCCCTCTGGCTCTTTAAATCGCTGGATTTAGCAAGCAGAAAAGCGATCCAATTGTGCAAAGGGTTATGAATCCTACCCACTATCCCCAATCCATAGCAACATTGAAAAGCGCTGGTTCTAAACTCCCGAATTCATAAATCTATTTTTGTTCCTGTTTTAACAAAAGTTTTTCTCTGTCTGCACCGCGAGGACGGGCTGAGGCGGAATGGATCGCAAAAGCTTAAAATGAGAAAAGGCGCACAGTCCTCCCTAGAGCGCAGCACAGGAGCGGCTTCCGGCCTGCCCTCTGTGAAACAGCTTCGGTGCTCGGAGATGCGGCCTCTCACACTGAGTCCTTTTAGCCTTTCCCACACGAACCTTCTCCCACGGGCAGATGGCCGCATAGACCACACAGCTGGAAACATGACTAGGCCGATACTCCTTCCAAAGGTTAGGACAAGCAAACGTTTGTATGTTGGATGTCACTGCCCAGGTTTGACACAATCTATGCTTAAAATGACCTAAAGGCTTTCCCGTTGTCTTTCTGTCGACAGGCAAGAATGCGGGACTTCACTTTTCTTTTAAGTTCTTGAATCCGCATACATAGGAGTGACAACTGTTCGGCATCAGGGACAGTTGTTTGAGGTCTATCAGTTGAGGGTGGCCTCAGCAGGGGCTTGAAGGGAGAAAGTTCTTTTTTACTCAATGCACAATTAAACTCTGGAATTTGTTGCCAGAGGATGTGGTTCGTGCAGTTAGTGTAGCTGTGTTTAAAAAAGGATTGGATAAGTTCTTGGAGGAGAAGTCCATTACCTGCTATTAAGTTCACTTAGAGAATAGCCACTGCCATTAGCAATGGTTACATGGAATAGACTTAGTTTTTGGGTACTTGCCAGGTTCTTATGGCCTGGATTGGCCACTGTTGGAAACAGGATGCTGGGCTTGATGGACCCTTGGTCTGACCCAGTATGGCATTTTCTTATGTTCTTATGTTCTTATGCAAACCACAACCTGCTCTGACTGATTGCTCGGTGCACTCTCAGAATGTCCCAAGTTTATCTAAAAGTCTCTGTTAATTCCATTTGTTCTAACGAGCAGTTAAAAGGACCTTCTGGATCAGTTTTCTTACTCCTACTCCTGAGTAATTCTTCCCTAGGATAACAGTGAGCTCTTTGCAATGATTTGCGGAGCACTTTTCTGTATAAGGGGTAATAATAGCGCGTCAAAAACGTGCTTCCAAACGGGGGCTAACAGTGCGCTCAGCCGAGCGCACCGTTCTGTATTGGCCTGATAGAGAGATAATATTTCTAAGGCTTTGTTTGCTGGATACAATTATACAGAGAAGTAACATCAAAAGTGACCATTAGGGGCTGATGTTGAAAACCTGACAAATCACAATCTTCAACTATGTTTAAAAAATGCTTGGTGTCCTGGATATAAGCGGTTATCTTGGAAAAGAAAAAAAAAAAGGTTTCAGAAAAACATCAGCATAATCAGATAAGGGCTCTAGAATCAATTTATGGGCAGACACAATAGGTCTGCCAGATGGATTTTCCAGAAATTTGTGGATCTTAGGTAACAAATATATTATGGCCAACTTCGGATGTGTGATATTTTATATATAATCATTCCCGGCGGCTGTCAGCGGGCTCGAGAACCGACACCGGCAAAATTGAGCGTCGACTGTCAAACCCGCTGACAGCCGCCGCTCCAGGACAAAAGGAGGCGCTAGGGACGCCTTTTGCCCGTTTCTACCGCCGGTCCTAATTTAAATACTGAATCGGCCTTTTAGTTACTCCAAACCTTTGGGGATTGCCAGGCTGTGACACTTGCACATTGTGATGCTTTTCTTAAGGAGGATGTAGGTTTTCACATCAAAAAGCTAAAATCATTAAAAAAAAAAAATTAAAAGGACACCACTGTGATTCCTTGGAGGTTTTTTGAACTAATAATGATGGTGGTGCTTTGTTTCACCTAATCACAGGCAGTTATTGCTAAGAGCTGGATTCCCACAGTCACAACAGTGTAGAAAACAGCTGTAAGAGTGGCTGCAATCTCATTGCACGTTTGGTATAATTAATGACATTTATCGGCATGAAACGTGTTATTGTTAATCAGGTGCTTTGCAAGCTAACCCACACAATCCCTCAAAGGGGCAACATGGCTCCTCGGGCAGTTCTCCCCTTTTCCACTAGGTGTCAGCATAGGCCAGGACATCCTCACTGCTGCTGCCTGGGGTGCTTTAAACCAGACTGAAAGCTGAGAGACAGCCCATTTATTCCAGAGGGTCCACAGGACAGCGTCTGACCAGGGCAGGGCATCGGATCAGTCCTCTACTATTACAATATTTGCTTTAAAATACAAAAATAGCTCTGAATACAACAATAATGCGGCCTCACAGGCTCCAGGACGTTTAACCTCTTTAGATAATTCCCACATTCATCCAGGAAAAAGAACAAAACCACAGAGCCAGAAAGGAAATGGCTGCAGCACCGGGCAGTCCCAGGAAAATGTAGAAACAGCATCCGAGTCTTCACCATGGTAAAAGCCTGATGGGTGCCTGAGTCCTCCTGCAGTGAGGAACGTCTCAGTTCTCACTGTGCTGAGGGATACTTGGGTTCTCCCCATGGTGAGGAGCACCTGAGTCCTTCCTATGAGGAGGGGCACCTGAGTCCTTCCTGTGGTGGGGGGGGGGGGGTTTGCCTGAATCCTTCCTATGGTGAGGGGCACCTGAGTCCTTCCTGTGGTGTGGGGGGTAGGGGGGGTGCCTGAATCCTTCCTGTGGTGAGGGGCACCTGAGTCCTTCCTGTGGTGAGGAGCACCTGAGTCCTCCCTATGAGGAGGGGCACCTGAATCCTTCCTGTGGTGAGGGACACCTGAATCCTTCCTGTGGTGGTGGGGGGAGGGGGTGCCTGAATCCTTCCTGTGGTGAGGAGCACCTGAGTCCTCCCTATGAGGAGGGGCACCTGAATCCTTCCTGTGGTGAGGGGCACCTGAATCCTTCCTGTGGTGGTGGGGGGAGGGGGTGCCTGAATCCTTCCTGTGGTGAGGAGCACCTGAGTCCTCCCTATGAGGAGGGGCACCTGAATCCTTCCTGTGGTGAGGGGCACCTGAGTCCTTCCTGTGGTGGTGGTGGTGGGGGGAGGGGGTGCCTGAATCCTTCCTGTGGTGGTGGTGGGGGGAGGGGGTGCCTGAATCCTTCCTGTGGTGAGGAGCACCTGAGTCCTCCCTATGAGGAGGGGCACCTGAATCCTTCCTGTGGTGAGGGACACCTGAATCCTTCCTGTGGTGGTGGTGGTGGTGGGGGGAGGGGGTGCCTGAATCCTTCCTGTGGTGAGGAGCACCTGAGTCCTCCCTATGAGGAGGGGCACCTGAATCCTTCCTGTGGTGAGGGACACCTGAATCCTTCCTGTGGTGGTGGTGGGGGGTGGGGGTGCCTGAATCCTTCCTGTGGTGAGGAGCACCTGAGTCCTCCCTATGAGGAGGGGCACCTGAATCCTTCCTGTGGTGAGGGACACCTGAATCCTTCCTGTGGTGGTGGTGGTGGGGGGAGGGGGTGCCTGAATCCTTCCTGTGGTGAGGAGCACCTGAGTCCTCCCTATGAGGAGGGGCACCTGAATCCTTCCTGTGGTGAGGGACACCTGAATCCTTCCTGTGGTGGTGGTGGTGGTGGGGGGAGGGGGTGCCTGAATCCTTCCTGTGGTGAGGAGCACCTGAGTCCTCCCTATGAGGAGGGGCACCTGAATCCTTCCTGTGGTGAGGGGCACCTGAGTCCTTCCTGTGGTGTGGGGAGGGGGTGCCTGAATCCTTCCTGTGGTGAGGAGCACCTGAATCCTTCCTGTGGTGGGGGGGTGCCTGAATCCTTCCTGTGGTGAGGAGCACCTGAATCCTTCCTGTGGTGGGGGGGGTGCCTGAATCCTTCCTGTGGTGAGGAGCACCTGAATCCTTCCTGTGGTGGGGGGGTGCCTGAATCCTTCCTGTGGTGAGGAGCACCTGAATCCTTCCTGTGGTGGGGGGGTGCCTGAATCCTTTCTGTGGTGAGGAGCACCTGAATCCTTCCTGTGGTGGGGGGGGGGGTGCCTGAATCCTTCCTGTGGTGGTGGTGGGGGGGGGGGGTGGTGCCTGAATCCTTCCTGTGGTGAGGAGCACCTGAGTCCTTCCTATGAGGAGGGGCACCTGAATCCTTCCTGTGGTGAGGAGCACCTGAGTCCTTCCTATGAGGAGGGGCACCTGAATCCTTCCTGTGGTGAGGAACACCTGAGTCCTTCCTGTGGTGGGGGGGGGGTGCCTGAATCCTTCCTGTGGTGGTGGTGGGGGGGGGGGGTGGTGCCTGAATCCTTCCTGTGGTGAGGAGCACCTGAATCCTTCCTGTGGTGGGGGGTGCCTGAATCCTTCCTGTGGTGAGGAACACCTGAATCCTTCCTGTGGTGGGAGGGTGCCTGAATCCTACCTGTGGTGGGGGGGGGGGGGGGCCTGAATCCTTCCTGTGGTGAGGGACACCTGAATCCTTCCTGTGGTGGTGGTGGGGGGGGGGGGGGCGGTGCCTGAATCCTTCCTGTGGTGAGGAGCACCTGAGTCCTTCCTATGAGGAGGGGCACCTGAATCCTTCCTGTGGTGAGGAGCGCCCGAGTCCTTCCTATGAGGAGGGGCACCTGAATCCTTCCTGTGGTGAGGGGCACCTGAGTCCTTCCTGTGGTGGGGGAGGGGGGTGCATGAATCCTTCCTGTGGTGAGGGGCACCTGAGTCCTTCCTGTGGTGGGGGGTGCCTGAATCCTTCCTGTGGTGAGGAGCACCTGAATCCTTCCTGTGGTGAGGAGCACCTGAGTCCTACCTATGAGGAGGGGCACCTGAATCCTTCATAGAAACATATAGAAACATAGAAATGACGGCAGAAGAAGACCAAACGGCCCATCCAGTTTGCCCAGCAAGCTTTCACACTTTTTTTTCTCAGACTTATCTGTTACTCTTGGCCTTTATTGGTAACTTTTTGGTTCCAATTTCCTTACCCCCTGCCATTGATGCAGAGAGCAGTGCTGGAGCTGCATTGATGTAAAATATCTAACTTATTTGTTTACCCAGCCTATGCAATTTAGTCCTTGTTGGTTGTGGCTGAATATAAATCCTGTTTTCTTCATCCTCCCCTGCCGTTGAAGCAGTGAGCTACGCTGGATATGTATTCTAAGTGAAGTATCAGGCTTAATTGATTCGGGTTAGTAACCCACCGCAATAAGCAAGCTACTCCCACGCTGATTTGTTTACCCAGCCTGTGCAATTCAGTCCTTGTTGGTTGTTGTCTGAATATAAATCATCTTTTCTTCATTCCCCCTGCTGCTGAAGCAGTGAGCTGCACTGGATATGTATTCCAAGTGAAGAATCAGGCTTATTTGGTTTGGGTTGGTAACCGCCACAACAAGCAAGTAACAGGTGGGAGAGAAAAAAAGGGGAAAAAAATGGATAACGTGCGTAGCTTGCTGGGCAGACTGGATGGGCCGTTTGGTCTTCTTCTGCCGTCATTTCTATGTTTCTATGTTTCTATGTACTGTTATAGTTTTGAGGTGTTTGAGTAGTTTCTTGGGTACTGTGGATGATGACCACGCCTACGGGGAGGAGCTAGACTCAGGACACACAAACACTGAATTGTCTTTTATTATACAGCAGATGTAAGCCACCAGAGGTGGCAGTATTGAGCAGTCCAGGGACCCTCGGCAGAGGGGACCCATCTCACCAAGGTGATATAGGGAGGTTCCAATGTAGGTTCCCCAGCACGGCAAAGCTGTAGATGAGACAGACTGAGAATTAGATTACTCACTAGATGGTAGCTGTAATGTTGAAGGTTTCCACCAGGCAGAAGTAGATGGTTCCAGGCACCAAGGCAGGGAGAGCAGACCCTCGAGGAGCGAGTACCTGATCCCAATAAGGCACCTGAAAGAAAAGGAAGGGCCCCCGAGCAGCGGGTACCCAGGTTAGCAATTACCCCAAAGGGCAGAGAGAGAGCTTCCAGCGGCAGAGCAGCATAGACCAGATGAATCCAATCCTTGCTTACTCAACGAGCTAGCAAACGAGTGAAGGCTAAATACCCGGATGTTGTGACGTCACTCGAGGGGGACGCCCCTGAGGTTCGCACCATAGCTGGAATAAAGACGTGAGTAGCACATGCGTCGCACCCTGAAAGGCCCTTGGGAGGAACATGGTGGAAGGCAACGCCATAACCATTCCCGGGATGCCGGAGAGAGCAGCTTACAGACGCGACGGTGGCCATCTTCCCAAGGCTAGCGGAGAGAGCAGAGAAAAAGTTGAGGCACAAGGGTCGAAGTCATCTGAGACCGACGGACGCAACAGCTACTCCCCTGCTTATTTGTGAATGCAAATCCTTTTTTCCACATATTCTCTTGCCATTGAAGCATGTGTGTGTTTATTGAATAAGGGTATTAATCACCAGGTAGTAGCTGTCATTCCCGCAAGGCACTCCCATGCCTCTTCTCCTCATTCACATCCTTTAGATTTTATGGATGCACAATGTTTACCCACGCCCCTTTGAAATCCTTCACAGTTTTGGTGATCACCACTTCCTCCAGAAGGGCGATCCAGGCGTCTACCACTCTCTCCGTGAAGAAATACTTCCTGACATTGGTTCTGAGTCTTCCTCCCTGGAGTTTTAAATCATGATCCCTGGTTCTGCTGATTTTTTTCCTGACGGAAAAGGTTTGTCGTTAACTTTGGATCATTAAAACCTTTCAAGTATCTCCTTTCCTCCAGGGTGTACATATTTAGATTCTTCAATCTCTCCTCATTTTTGGTCGCCCTTCTCTGGACCACCTCCATCCTGTCTCTGTCCCTTCCTGTGGTGAGGGGCACCTGAATCTTTCCTGTGGTGAGGAGCACCAGAGTCCTTCCTGTGGTGAGGGTGAGGGACATCAGAGCTCTTCCTGTGATGAGGAGCTCCAGAGTCCTTCCTGTGGTGAAGATGAGGGGCACCAGAGTCTTTCCTGTGGTGTGGGGCATCTGAGTTCTCCCCTGGTGAGCAGTACCAGAGCCCTTCCTGTGGTGAGGGTGAGGGGCACCAGAGCCCTTCCTGTGGTGAGGGTGAGGGGCATCAGAGCCCTTCCTGTGCTGCGGAACACCAGAGCCCTTCCTGTGGTGAGGGTGAGGAGCACCAGAGTCCTTCCTGTGGTGAGGAGCACCAGAGTCCTTCCTGTAGTGAAGGTGAGGAGCACCAGAGTCCTTCCTGTGGTGAGGACTGGAGCACCAGAGTCCTTCCTGTGGTGAGGGGCACCTGAATCCTTCCTGTGGTGAGGGTGAGGAGCACTAGAGTCCTTCCTGTGGTGAGGGGCACCCAGGTTCTCCTAGGTTTCTCCCAGAACGATGGCTTCCTGGTTTCTCCTGCATTGACGCATGCTTGAGTACTCCCACAGTAACAACCTCTGTGTTGTCCCACCGTGATGTCTCCACAGAGAGGATCCTGCCTATGGAGCAAACCTGCCCCTGCACTGTGAAACAACTTTTCATGTTCATCAGTTTAATCTCTGGCGCTAATCCATGTTTTTTGCATTTGGAAATAGGTTGGCAGTGGAAGTTTGTAAAACTGCCTTCACATTTTCTTTCCGGTCCTCCCTAAACCATTTGGATCTTTCTCCCCATCTGTAATAAATCAAAGTAGACAGTAGAAACAGCAGAGGCCCACGGGACGAGTCACTGAGCGATCCCAGCCTGGCGACTGCTCGCTCCGTTTCACTGAGAAGCTGTAATTAGTGGGATTTCCCTGGGGATTTTGTGTTTGTTCTGTGCTGAGTTTTAATGCTTTCCTTGATTTACTAAGCAGTTTAATATCCACTGCTTTGCCTTTGTTAATCAACTCATTAATCACCTTTATGGATTTTTTTCGATTGAATGTGCAAAACACTGAATTATTTGCAAACAGTGTGCACTGGGATATTGCATTACTCCCATCCTTACTCCACAGTTACTGTAACAGCTAGAGAAGAGCACAGAGCATCCTGGTGTAATACTCCCAGCCCCAGTTACTGCAGGAGCAGAGCACAGGATATCCTGGTGTAATACCCCCAGCCTCAGTTACTGCAGGGGCATTGCACAGAGCATCCTGGTGTAATACTCCCAGCCCCAGTTACTCCAGGGGCAGAGCACAGAGCATCCTGGTGTAATACTCCCAGCCCCAGTTACTCCAGGGGCAGAGCACAGAGCATCCTGGTGTAATACTCCCAGCCCCAGTTACTCCAGGGGCAGAGCACAGAGCATCCTGGTGTAATACTCCCAGCCCCAGTTACTCCAGGGGCAGAGCACAGAGCATCCTGGTGTAATACTCCCAGCCCCAGTTACTCCAGGGGCAGAGCACAGAGCATCCTGGTGTGATACCCCAGATCCTCTTTCAGAGGGAGCAGAGCACAGATTATTCTGTATTGTGGGGGGAAGGGCAGGCTGCCGGAGCTGCTTTGGCCTGACGGAGGAGGGGAGAGCCTCTGGGGAATTTCCAGGGGTGGCTGTGCTGCTGCTTGGTCTGAGGCAGGGGGAAAAGCAGGCTGCGCTGCTCCTGGAACAGTGGGCGAGGGAGCAGGACAGGCTCTTCTGGTGCTGGGAGTGAGAGGACAGGTTGTGCTGGGGCTGGGGGAAGGGCATTTAACAGGTGCCTCCAAGGAATTTACAGGCGTGTCAGATAGTCACCGCTTCTCCGTCTGACACAGATTTTCTGTTTGCCTAGGGATGATTTGCAAATATTATTTTAGAATAAACATGCAGTGTGTAGACTTTAGAATGAGCTACAGCTGCACACTATACAGCTTCGTATCCTGGACTCGTTTTTTGCAATCCTAGACCCTTTATCACCTTTTTTAAAAACTATGCACTGGTTTGTGAAGAGACGGCTGAGGGGGGATATGATAGAGGTGTTTAAAATCATGAGAGGTCTTGAACGAGTAGATGTGACTCGGTTCTTTTCACTTTCGAATAATAGAAGGACTAGGGGGCATTCCATGAAGTTAGCAAGTAGCACATTTAAGACTAATCAGAGAAAATTCTTTTTCACTGAATGCACAATAAAGCTCTGGAATTTGTTGCCAGAGGATGTGGTTAGTGCAGTTAGTGTAGCTGGGTTCAAAAAAGGTTTGGATAAGTTCTTGGAGGAGAAGTCCATTAATGGCTGTTAATCAATTATACTTAGGGAATAGCCACTGCTATTAATTGCATCAGAAGCATGGGATCTTCTTAGTGTTTGGGTACTTGCCAGGTTCTTATGGCCTGGATTGGCCACTGTTGGAAACAGGATGCTGGGCTTGATGGATCCTTGGTCTGACCCAGCATGGCCATTTCTTATGTTCTTATGTTCTTAGTGCAAATTGGCCTAATGTTTCTGTGAGTCTGTCCACGGCATCTGCAATACATCACTCTTCTGTCTCTGCTATGTGTTTCCTATTTTATGTTATCTGAGGTGCAATGTAAACTAATAACTTAACTCAGTGTTTACTCGCAGACAGAGCAGGCTGCTTCTTCCACTCCAAACATAGTGAAAAGGTTAAACCACCATGGTCTGCTTTGTTAAGTTTCGTATGTAAATATTAAATGAGAATGAACTGAAAGAAATAAAACAGAGTCGTAATGTGCATAAACCGTGCCGTCTGGGCCACAGAAATAAAGACAGGTAAAATGAAGGTAAGACCAAACACCCAGGAACCCCTGCTTCCAAGTCGCAGTTACAATAATATAATTGTATTTATTTATCGATTCTCATATACCGACATTCACTGGGAATATCACATCGGTTTACAGCAAACATGAACTTAGCTTTATGCGCTTTACAGGGAACTGCCTAAGTTAGGACAAATTAGAAAGTGGATAATTAGAACAGCATAGAACAAAAATTCGAACAAGGGCCTGTGACGAGGCGAGAATGGATAATGTGCAGGTTGCATACAATGAGGAACGGGATGCTGTGCAAACCATATACAGTGTGAAAGGCATTCAGGCTTTGCAGAGCATGTACAGAGTAAACAGGAAATGTGTGCACACTACATATGATGAAAATAGTGTTCATAAGACTGCTGAGAGCCAAGCCTGGCGGGGGAATGAGCGGGCAGGTTAGAAGAAAAGGCCGGCGGCATGGGGCAGAGAGAGGGTTTAGGTACAGGCCTCTTTGAACAGCCAGGCCTTTAGTTTCTGCTTACATTTCTTTGGGCAGAGTTCCTGGCATAGACTAACTGGCATAGGCTTCCATGGGGCAGGCCCTGCTATGGAAAGCGCACGAGCTTTTGTGGTTGCAAGGTTAGTGAGTTTCCTCCGGCACCTAAAGTGAGGGGTAATCTGCATGGAGCGGCAGTTACAATCCTAAACATAAGGTAAGGGGTAATCTGCATGGAGCGGCAGTTACAACCCTAAACCTAAGATAAGGGGTAATCTGCATGGAGCGGCAGTTACAACCCTAAACATAAGGTAAGGGGTAATCTGCATGGAGCGGCAGTTACAACCCTAAACCTAAGGTGAGGGGTAATCTGCATGGAGCGGCAGTTACAACCCTAAACCTAAGATAAGGGGTAATCTGCATGGAGCGGCAGTTACAACCCTAAACCTAAGATAAGGGGTAATCTGCATGGAGCGGCAGTTACAACCCTAAACCTAAGATAAGGGGTAATCTGCATGGAGCGGCAGTTACAACCCTAAACCTAAAGTGAGGAGTAATCTGCATGGAGCGGCAGTTACAGTCCTAAACCTAAAGTGAGGGGTAATCTGCATGGAGCGGCAGTTACAGTCCTAAACCTAAAGTGAGGAGTAATCTGCATGGAGTGGCAGTTACAACCCTAAACCTAAAGTGAGGGGTAATCTGCATGGAGCGGCAGTTACAACCCTAAACATAAGGGAAGGGGTAATCTGCATGGAGGGGCAGTTACAACCCTAAACCTAAGGTGAGGGGTAATCTGCATGGAGCGGCAGTTACAATCCTAAACCTAAGGTGAGGGGTAACCTGCATGGAGCGGCAGATACAATCCTAAACCTAAAGTGAGGGGTAATCTGCATGGAGCGGCAGTTACAATCCTAAACCTAAAGTGAGGGGTAATCTGCATGGAGCGGCAGTTACAACCCTAAACCTAAGGTGAGGGGTAACCTGCATGGAGCGGCAGTTACAACCCTAAACCTAAGGTGAGGGGTAATCTGCATGGAGCGGCAGTTACAACCCTAAACCTAAGGTGAGGGGTAATCTGCATGGAGCGGCAATTATAATCCTGAACCTAAAATGAGGGGCAATCTGCATGGAGCGGCAGTTACAACCCTAAACCTAAGGTGAGGGGTAATCTGCATGGAGCGGCAGTTACAACCCTAAACCTAAGGTAAGGGGTAACCTGCACAGAGTTGCATTTACAATCCTAAACAGAAGGCAAAGGGGTAACTTGCATGGAGCAGCAGTTAAAACCCTAAATAGAAGGTGAGGGGGTAATTGCTCAGAGCGGCAGTTACAACCCTAAACCTAAGATAAGGGGTAATCTGCATGGAGTGGCAGTTACAACCCTAAACCTAAGATAAGGGGTAATCTGCATGGAGCGGCAGTTACATCCCTAAACCTAAGATAAGGGGTAATCTGAATGGAGCGGCAGTTACAACCCTAAACAGAAGGCAAAGGGGTAACTTGCATGGAGCAGCAGTTAAAACCCTAAATAGAAGGTGAGGGGGTAATTGCTCAGAGCGGCAGTTACAACCCTAAACCTAAGATAAGGGGTAATCTGCATGGAGCGGCAGTTACAACCCTAAACCTAAGATAAGGGGTAATCTGAATGGAGCGGCAGTTACAACCCTAAATAGAAGGTGAGGGGGTAATTGCTCAGAGCGGCAGCTACAACCCTAAACCTAAGGTGAGGGGTAATCTGCATGGAGCGGCAGTTACAACCCTAAACCTAAGATAAGGGGTAATCTGCATGGAGCGGCAATTACAACCCTAAATAGAAGGTGAGGGGGTAATTGCTCAGAGCGGCAGTTACAATCCTAAACCTAAGGTGAGGGGTAATCTGCATGGAGCGGCAGTTACAACCCTAAACCTAAGGTGAGGGGTAATCTGCATGGAGCGGCAGTTACAACCCTAAACCTAAGATAAGGAGTAATCTGCATGGAGCGGCAGTTACAACCCTAAATAGAAGGTGAGGGGGTAATTGCTCAGAGCGGCAGTTACAACCCTAAACCTAAGATAAGGGGTAATCTGCATGGAGCGGCAGTTACAACCCTAAACCTAAGATAAGGAGTAATCTGCATGGAGCGGCAGTTACAACCCTAAATAGAAGGTGAGGGGGTAATTGCTCAGAGCGGCAGTTACAATCCTAAACAGAAGGGAAAGTGGATAACCTGGAGTGGCAGGTACTACCTAAACAACTTTCTGGAGAAACTGAATGGAGCATTTGGATCTTTATCTGCCATCATTTACGATGTTCCTGTTTACTAAACGCCTGCTCAAAAAACCCAAGCCTTGATTTTTTCTTTCTAAAAAGAAGATAGCTCTGCTCTAATCACAGAGGGGGGGAGTAAGGGGGTTCCAGGACACGGCTGGACTTTGGTCCTTTAGTAGCAGTCAGCCCAATCACTGGGAAAAGCTGCTTACTGAGAGCCAGGTAGTCTTGAGTTGCCGAACACGAGCACTTAAAAACCAGAGAAGGAACTTTGAACTGACGCAGATCATAAAGAACGGGAGAGACAGCATCATATTTCTTTCTCCCAGTAAAGCAAATCAGGTGCAGAATTCCTTAGCCATGCAATAAATGAACACTGCCCTCTGAGAGCGCTTGATAGAGTGAATTACAATAATTAAAGGTTGCAGTTATAAAGGAATGAATTACCCAGGCGAGGTCACCCTGATCCTAAATATGGTCTAAGCTGACAAACCTGCTGTAGTAGAGGGCAGAATGATTTTCTGAGCACTCATGACAGCTGGATTCTGATTTAACCCCAAGGCTTCAGTTTTCAAAGCCTTCCACCAGTGCACCAGCTACAAGTGCACTATTGGTATGGCTGATCCACAGAAGTCTGAATTTCTGTGGATTTTGTGCACTTTTGTGATGAGATTGTCGGTCTGCCACGGCTGATGTTCAGCTCTGCCACCTCCATGACCTGATCTGAATTTTGCATTGATGCCACCAGCATAACATCAGCAGCAGATATGTGGCATCCCATGTTACAAGCAGAGATTAATGCAGCTGGTGGAGCCAGGGAGATGTTAAACAGGACTGGAGATAGCCGCGTGATTTCGGCAGGCAACCTAAGTCTACCTACTCCCAGTGCACAATTTGCATTCTGCCTGAAATAAAGAAAAAACAGTTTAAAATGGTCCAATTGCAACCTATCTCCTCCAATACTAACAGAAGTCCGCAGTCAAGGGTATCAACTGCAGGTCAAGCTGAATTAGCAATGTATTCCTGCCTCCGCCCGCTTGAGTCCTCACCTCATCAAGCAATGCCAGCAACTACCGTCTGAGTTCTGTTCCCTTCTCGAAAACTCAACTGACTGAGGTGGAGGATCCTCTTTTGATCAAGAAA
The DNA here is from genome assembly GCF_901001135.1 of Rhinatrema bivittatum. NCBI lineage: Eukaryota > Metazoa > Chordata > Amphibia > Gymnophiona > Rhinatrematidae > Rhinatrema > Rhinatrema bivittatum. The sequence continues at coordinate 830,918,366 of NC_042615.1, forward strand.
GGTCAAAAATTGATGATAATCTTGTCTTGCAAGGCATGACTGGAGACTGGGTGCTCTCAAGTTAGCATGTCGAGTCCGACTACTGTTTCTCAACACCCTGAGCACAGGGCCCGGGTCAGGTTAGCATGGTTGGAGCGGGCTGCGGAAGGTGCATCCTTCGAGAGAAGCACTCGCTTGTTTTGTAACGCTATGAAGCAGTATTCTGTCGGCCACTAAACTCAGAAGCACTGAACATTTCGGAGATCTATGATTAAAAATACGGAGCCACATCACAAAAATTGAGTGCTAGCAGAGCTCTGATGATTCTGAGGTCCTCTCTCACCACCAGTGAGTTTCTTAGATTTTGGGGGAGGGGGGGAGAGTTGATATTTATTGGTAACAATGCTACCAGCCCCGGGCTATTATTATTTTTCCAGTTTGCAATCCTTACTGGAGTATTGATTTAAGTATTGCTTTCTTCAGTAATTTTGCAAGACATGGGATCCCGAAAACCCTCATTTCAGCCATCTACAGAATTTCAGACATCTACAGGATTTGTAGAGTTTAATGGTAAATGGGACGTCATTTGCTGGTGCAGGGAACATTGGGATCCCTAGAAAGGGGATGGCCTTGTTTAGAAAGGCCGTGCGTTTAGAGAAGGAGAGAGAAACATGCACGTGAGGCTGCTGGAACCGCCGTTTCCCGTGTGTATACTGGACAGAGATCCCTAGAGGGGTTGACATAGTAGCATAGTAAATGACAGCAGATAACGACCCAGTTGGTTCATCCAGTCTGCCCAGAAAGGTGATACGGGTTGTACCTGCCGCTTCATGTGGGTTACAACTCTAAACAGAAGGCACGGGGCAGAGGGGGTAATTGCCACTCTGTGCAGAAAGGTTAACATCAAGATGTACCCCACACGTTGCCTTGGAGTTTCATATCGTCGCCCCCTAGTTCTCCAGCTTCTTGCCCATCCATAAAGGTTTGGTTCATGTGCGTCATTAATACCTTTCAGGTATTCGAAGGTCTGTATCGTGTCTCCCTGTCTCTCCTCCTCTCCAGTATATGCACATTTAGGTCCCTCGGTCTCATCTCCTATGGGCTCTGGTGCAGATGCTGCCCTATTTTGGTTGCCTTCCTCTGGACTGCTTCTGTCCTCTCTCTCTCTCTATCCTCTTTGAGATGACGTCCTCCAAGTGAGGCCTCACCCAAGACCTGAGAAACACCACGGAAGCCGATCCAACGTGGTATAGTGATTTCTATACTGATAAGACTCTAAGAACAGAAGAGAATAATGTAAAATAAAAGTTTTATCATTACCACTGTTCTTATGGCAGGCACACCAAAAATGTACACCGCGCTCTACGGGAAGGGTCCCGTCCGGCAAACTGGTGCACAATATCAGATTAGAAATCACTAATTTTAACTTTGAGGCTGTTCAGTTTCTTTCTTTATATGTTTTTTTTTAATCCAATTATTATTATTTACATCTTATTTGTGTACTTCTTCATTTTATATGTGCAACTATATTTATGTATGATTTTGCATTCTAATTTATTGATTTTAGATTTATGTAATTTTATTTTATTTTACTTTCAGTTTTATAGCCCCTGAAGCAGCCCACCTTCTGCGGGCAAAACTCGGCCAGAGTCGGGCATTTGTGTTTTATAATTTGTATTAATAAAGAATCCCAAATCAATGATCCACTTTTGTATTGGTTGCTCACCAAAGACCTGTGCAAGGGCATCATCACCTCCTTTTTCCTGCTGGTTATTTATTTAGTTAGTTAGTTAGTTTTGTACACCAATATTCTGATACAATCATACCGGTTCACATCATATAAATAAATCAGATTAAAACATACATAAATAACATAATAAAATAACATCAATTGTATGTAATCTAAAAATAACATATAAATCAAATTACATAAAATTCAAATATAAACAAAATGAAAGAATAAAATTAAAAAAAAACTTCAGTGTGACAATATCATATACAAAATAAACATGCTCGCTCTCCAAATACCTGTTTAAACAACCAGGTTTTTAAATACTTCTTAAAAGTCTGAAAATTGGTCTCTTATCTCAGTTCCACTGGCAGCGCATTCCACAATTTGGGCCCAGCCAATGATAAGGCTCTTTCTCTCACTTTATTCAGATGGGCTGATCTGAGAGATGGGATAGTTAGGGGAGACCTTTATTACCTGACATTAGGTTACGTTAGGGAGTATGAATATGTAGTGATGCATTCAGCCATTCAATATTATCATTATATAATGATTTATGAATTAAACAAAGAACTTTATATTGCATACCGTATGTAATAGGCAGCCAGTGTAAATTCATCAAGACTTGACTATTACGATCATTTTTCTTTTTGTCCCAGTTAAAATCCTGGCCGCCACATTCTGTAAAAGTTGCAGTGGTCTAAGGGTACAGGACGGAAGGCCTAACAAAAGGGCATTGCAATAGTCCAACTTAGAGAAGATCAGAGTCTGTAAGACAGTCCTAAAATCATTAAAACACAGTAAAGGCTTTAGTTTCTTTAAAATGTGTAATTTGTTAAAACCATCTCTGATCATATTTGAAATTGCTTTCTTCATATCGAGTTCACTGTCTAAAACCACCCCTAGATTTCCAGCATGGCCTACTACTCAAAATCATATTGTTCAATTCTATATTTCTTAATAGAATCGAGGTTTAATCTATTGCATAAGAAAATTATTTCAGTCTTTTGTTGATTAAGGGACAATTTCGAATGTGATAGCAGTTTGTCGAATGGAAGAAAGATATATCACCAACAATTTCAGAGAGTTTTCAATTGAATCCGTAACTGGCACAAGGAACTGAACGTCATCAGCGTTATGCCTCTCACTTTTGCAATCCTGTATCCCTCTGGTCTTAGTCGCCCTCTTGTCACATCGCTTCGCCGCCTTCAGATCATCAGACACTATCACCCTGAGGTCTCACTCCCAGTCCCTCCCCGGCAAATCACGTTCAGCTGCTTTGGATTTCTGGACCCCAAATGCATGGCTCTGCAACTTCTTAGTGTTGAATCCCAGCTGCCAAAACGTCAACCATTCTTCATGCTCTCTTAGATTGCTTCAAATGTGTCCAATCTGTCACAGATCTTAGTGTCAGTGGCAAAAAAAAGACAACTTTATCTTCTATGCCTTCCGCAATATCGCTCACAAAGATGTTAACCAGAACCGGCCACAGAACTGAACCCTGAGGCGCTCCACTTATCACCCTTCTCTTCTCAGAACAGGTTCCATTTACCACCACTCGCTGTCGCCTGTCAGTCAGCCAATTAGTAGCCCATTCCACCACTGTGGGAGCCACTCCCAAGCTTCCCATTGAATTCATGAGCCTCCTATGTGGGACCGTATCAAAGGCTTTCCTGAAATCCATGTCATCCATGATCTAATTCTCTCATTTGACAGGACCTTCCTCTGGTAAAAACATCTGGATTGTTGAGTTGAAGGTCTAAAGGAAGAAGATTATGTTTTTTCAGTTCCCTTTTAGACATCTCAGGCCCAGTTCAGTGGGACATGGATTTCTGGAGATTTAAGAGATTTTCTATATGATGATACCTCTTGAGGATAGAGAAGATTCTTTATTTTGGTCTTCAGTTCAAAGCTCCTGGGGTGAGATGATGGTGTGCTTCTCGCACCTCTTACCAGATTCGCTGTCTGTCTAATGCTGTCTTCCTCGCTAGGAGCTGGGCCTCGGCCTCAGCTATTCAGCTGCCATGAGTCTGATGCTGCTTTTATCTGGTAGCTAAGGGGATAGGATTCCCTCAGATTCCTGGCAGGGGATTGGTGCTGCTGTTACCAAATATTGACTGGGTAAATGTATCATCGGAATATGTTAAAGAGATAAAGTTCCTGGATGGAATAAATAACAGTTTTATGGCGCAATTGGTTCAGGAACTGATGAGAGAGGGAGCAATTTTAGATCTAATTCTCAGTGGAGCACAGGACTTGGTGAGAGAGGTAACGGTGGTGGGGCCGCTTGGCAATAGTGATCATAATATGATCAAATTTGATTTATGACTGGAAAAGGAACAGTGTGCAAATCCAAGGCTCTCGTGCTAAACTTTCAAAAGGGAAACTTTGATAAAATGAGAAAAATTGTTAGAAAAAAACTGAAAGGAGCAGCTACAAAGGTAAAAACTGTGCAAGAAGCGTAGACATTGTTAAAAAATACCATTCTAGAAGCACAGTCCAGATGTATTCCACACATTAAGAAAGGTGGAAAGAAGGCAAAACGATTACCGGCATGGTTAAAAGGGGAGGTGAAAGAAGCTATTTTAGCCAAAAGATCTTCATTCAAAAATTGGAAGAAGGATCCAACAGAAGAAAATAGGATAAAGCATAAACATTTGCAAGTTAAATGTAAGACATTGATAAGACAGGCTAAGAGAGAATTTGAAAAGAAGTTGGCTGTAGAGGCAAAAACTCACAGTAAAAACTTTTTTAAATATATCCGAAGCAGAAAGCCTGTGAGGGAGTCAGTTGGACCGTTAGATGATCGAGGGGTTAAAGGGGCACTTAGAGAAGATAAGGCCATCGTGGAAAGATTAAATGATTTCTTTGCTTCGGTGTTTACTGAAGAGGATGTTGGGGAGGTACCCATGATGGAGAAGGTTTTCATGGGTAATGATTCAGATGGACTGAATCAAATCACGGTGAACCTAGAAGATGTGGTAGGCCTGATTGACAAACTGAAGCGTAGTAAATCACCTGGACCGGATGGTATACACCCCAGAGTTCTGAAGGAACTAAAAAATGAAATTTCAGACCTATTAGTAAAAATTTGTAACTTATCATTAAAATCATCCATTGTACCTGAAGACTGGAGGATAGCAAATGTAACCCCAATATTTAAAAAGGGCTCCAGGAGCGATCCGGGAAACTACAGACCGGTTAGCCTGACTTCAGTGCCAGGAAAAATAGTGGAAAGTGTTCTAAACATCAAAATCACAGAACATATAGAAAGAGATGGTTTAATGGAACAAAGTCAGCATGGCTTTACCCAAGGCAAGTCTTGCCTCACAAATCTGCTTCATTTTTTTGAAGGGGTTAATAAATATGTAGATAAAGGTGAACTGGTAGATGTAGTATACTTGGATTTTCAGAAGGCGTTTGACAAAGTTCCTCATGAGAGGCTTCTAGGAAAAGTAAAAAGTCATGGGATAGGTGGCGATGTCCTTTCGTGGATTGCAAACTGGCTAAAAGACAGGAAACAGAGAGTAGGATTAAATGGACAATTTTCTCAGGGGAAGGGAGTGGGCAGTGGAGTGCCTCAGGGATCTGTATTGGGACCCTTACTTTTCAATATATATTTATAAATGATCTGGAAAGAAATACGACGAGTGAGGTAATCAAATTTGTAGATGATACAAAATTGTTCAGAGTAGTTAAATCACAAGCAGATTGTGATAAATTGCAGGAAGACCTTGTGAGACTGGAAAATTGGGCATCCAAATGGCAGATGAAATTTAATGTGGATAAGTGCAAGGTGATGCATATAGGGAAAAATAACCCATGCTATAGTTACACAATGTTGGGTTCCATATTAGGTGCTACAACCCAAGAAAGAGATCTAGGTGTCATAGTGGATAACACATTGAAATCATCGGTTCAGTGTGCTGCGGCAGTCAAAAAAGCAAACAAAATGTTGGGAATTATTAGAAAGGGAATGATGAATAAAACGGAAAATGTCATAATGCCTCTGTATCACTCCATGGTGAGACCGCACCTTGAATACTGTGTACAATTCTGGTCACCGCATCTCAAAAAAGATATAATTGTGATCTAGAAGGTACAGAGAAGGGCTACCAAAATGATAAGGGGAATGGAACAGCTCCCCTATGAGGAAAGACTAAAGAGGTTAGGACTTTTCAGCTTGGAGAAGAGACGGCTGAGGGGGGATATGATAGAGGTGTTTAAAATCATGAGAGGTCTAGAACGGGTAGATGTGAATCGGTTATTTACTCTTTCGGATAGTAGAAAGACTAGGGGGCACTCCATGAAGTTAGCATGGGGCACATTTAAAACTAATCGGAGAAAGTTCTTTTTCACTCAATGCACAATTAAACTCTGGAATTTGTTGCCGGAGGATGTGGTTAGTGCAGTTAGTGTAGCTGTGTTTAAAAAAGGTTTGGATAAGTTCTTGGAGGAGAAGTCCATTAATGGCTATTAATCAAGTTTATTTAGGGAATAGCCACTGCTATTAATTCCATCAGTAGCATGGGATCTTCTTAGTGTTTGGGTAATTGCCAGGTTCTTATGGCCTGGATTGGCCACTGTTGGAAACAGGATGCTGGGCTTGATGGACCCTTGGTCTGACCCAGTATGGCATATTCTTATGTTCTTATGGAAAAAGGATTTCCTCAGGTTCCTGGCAGGGGATTGGTGCTGCTGTTACCTGGTTGCTATGGATATGGTGTTCTCTCAGGTTCCTGGCAGGGGATTGGTGCTGCTGTTACCTGGTTGCTATGGATATGGTGTTCTCTCAGGTTCCTGGCAGTGATTGGTGCTGCTGTTACCTGGTTGCTATGGATATGGTGTTCTCTCAGGTTCCTGGCAGTGATTGGTGCTGCTGTTACCTGGTTGCTATGGATATGGTGTTCTCTCAGGTTCCTGGCAGGGGACTGGTGCTGCTGTTACCTGGTTGCTATGGATATGGTGTTCTCTCAGGTTCCTGGCAGGGGATTGGTGCTGCTGTTACCTGGTTGCTATGGATATGGTGTTCTCTCAGGTTCCTGGCAGGGGATTGGTGCTGCTGTTACCTGGTTGCTATGGATATGGTGTTCTCTCAGGTTCCGGGCAGTGATGGGTGCTGTTACCTGGTTGCAGTGAGGGAGTTTGGAATTTGAGACATTCCCTGAGAGAGAGAGCGAGAGAGGCGATGATTTCAGGATTTGGGGACATTGACACTAAGAGTGTAGACCTTCCCCAGGCACTGGGGAAGATCTGCATCGCTTCCTGTCTTGCTGTGGGGGAAGGATGCAGATGCTGCACCCTGCTGTTCAGTACCAGGAACTTCAGGGTAGGGGCAGTGAGGAGTCTGAGGAGGAGGAGGAGCAGAAGGCAACGGTGCTCCTATATCTGTGAGTACCCTGTACGTAGCCCCTATATCCCACGTGTATATTAGATAGAAAACAGTGGTGCTCCCAGACAGATGCCCTACATCAGGACTATAGACATCTTATATGGAGGAGAAGGATCTGCCTCAGGGGACGCAGCAGCCGGGGTAGAGCAAGCCTGGAAAAGCATTCGACAAGGTCCCCTGAGGTTCAGAGCAGGGTCCACACAGGGGAGGAGACTGGGACATATCAGCTCCAGCTGGAGGAAGGCAGAGGGGATCTGCGGCTGCTCCCACCCACTTAGCATTATAAGCTCCGGGGATGCATAAGCCGAGGGTTGCTCCTCTTGGTAATGCAGTCTCGCGCCCCAGATTTTCAGGACCCCAAGCAGAGCCCAAAAGCTATGGAAAAGTGTGCAGTCCTGGGGCAGTGCACTGGAAGGGAATGCATGCCAGCAGCACAGCGGATAAGTAAACCATCACCGGTCGGCTCACCCTGGTCCCCTCTTGCGATGTCCGTGATGGAGATGGGTCAGGTTTTTGCCCAGGCACAGAGGAAGGAGGAAGAGGGGTCTGCTGGCTGGGGAAGCCCGGGGTTCAAAGCTTGCTTCTCCCGCTGCTGCCGCTCCTTGTGATCTAGCATAAGCCACCTCACCCTCCAGTGCCTCAGGTTCCCACTGATTGTAAGCTCTTGGGGGAATGGACTTATTGAGGGCAATATTAAAAAATCAGCCGTGCTCCTGAGTCAGGACAAACTTGAGTTTTCAGCTGAAAATTCACAGAAATCAAGATTCCTAAATGCATTCCCCTTGACTTAGGTCCCTAATGGGGGGTTATTTACTAAAAGCTTTCCTTCCATTTGGTGTCTATGGGGGAAATGCTTAGAAGATGGGGCCCCGAGTTAGGCGCCTCTGGCTGGAAGTCACTTTTTCTGGGCTCCTGAATTTAGGCACTGGGTCCTAGTTTAGGGGCCAGTTTAGGGGCCTCAGGCTTGTGCTCACTGGTCAGGCTGCGGCCAGAGTGGCCTGGTGCTGGGGTATGACCAGCAGAGCAGGGAGCTGGAGACCCCGCTCCCTGGGGCGGGCTCGGCAGACAGGTTAACCCCTTGCATGCTGTAGCAGAAAAGGGCCAGACTGCAGCCCAGGCTCCCGCTGGGAGTGGGGGAAGGCACCTCCCGCACGGTGCACAGCCGCTCCCCCCCCCTCTCCCAGCTCTCTCCCTTTCCCTCTTTCTGCAGCTCTCTCCCTTTCTCTTGCACTTTTGGAAAGCACAGGGGACCTCCTGCTGCTGGGCGTCTCCCTCCCTCCCTCGGAATCTGCCCCGGGCTCTGCTTCCCCCCCTCCCCCTCCGTCCATGCTCAGGTGCCATTTAAAGGGCCCCCTCCCTCTTTGCCGGAGGGCACTCCCCTCGCCTGCCTCCCTGTGCCAGGGGCTGCCGGATCTCCTGCTAGGGCTCTCCCTGTCAGTGAGCAGGCAGGGCTCCCGGATAAAACGCTCGCTCAGCAGCCTGGGCGGTTCCAGTTTGCCTGTAAACAAGAAGAGATTCACCTGCCTGCATGCGGGGGCTGGATCTGCACCCGGGGCTGGAGTCCCGGCGCGGGCTGGGCGCCGGGCAGGCGCTTCCTGGTCGCCGGGGAGACGGCGCCGCCTGGGGTGGAGTGCGGAAGCAGCCGAGGCAGAGAGCCCAGGGCCGGGCATGGAGCCGCCGGTGCACCCAGCCGTGCAGTATCAGAAGCTGCAGATCAGTGACAGCGAGGAGGGGGAGCAGGAGGTCACCGTGCACCTGACCCGGTGAGTGCCCTCTGTGCCCCCGGGAGAGAGTGAGGAGGGGGTGACCCTGCACCTGTCCCGGTGAGTGCCCTCTGTGCCCCCGGGAGAGAGTGAGGAGGGGGTGACCCTGCCCCTGTCCCGGTGAGTGCCCTCTGTGCCCCCGGGAGAGAGTGAGGAGGGGGTGACCCTGCCCCTGTGTCAGTGAGTGACCTCTGTGCCCCCGGGAGAGAGTGAGGAGGGGGTGACCCTGCACCTGTGTCAGTGAGTGACCTCTGCATGCCCAGTGCCTGCCCTCTGTGCCCCCGGGAGAGAGTGAGGAGGGGTGACCCTGCACCTGTCCCGTGAGTGACCCCTGCCTGCCCTCTGTGCCCCCGGGAGAGAGTGAGGAGGGGGTGACCCTGCCCCTGTGTCAGTGAGTGACCTCTGTGCCCCCGGGAGAGAGTGAGGAGGGGGTGACCCTGCACCTGTCCCGTGAGTGACCCCTGCCTGCCCTCTGTGCCCCAGGGAGAGAGTGAGGAGGGGGTGACCCTGCACCTGTCCCGGTGAGTGACCCCTGCCTGCCCTCTGAGCCCCAGGGAGAGAGTGAGGAGGGGGTGACCCTGCACCTGTCCCGGTGAGTGACCCCTGCCTGCCCTCTGAGCCCCAGGGAGGGAGTGAGGAGAGGGTGACCCTGCACCTGTGTCAGTGCCTGTCCTCTGTATATCCTCTTTCTCCCAGGGAGAGAATAGGGTCTGGGGGAGCAGGAATTGACCCTGCACCTGTCCCGAGGAGTCCCCTGAATATTTCCCTGAGGAGGGGACACCCCTTCTCAACATTGTTATGCTGAACCTGGCTGGAATTTTATTTCGGTTTATTAGATTATTGTATGAAAATATATTTTTCTTGTTTTCGTGTAACAACTTAGAGCTGATTTTCGTAACCACATTTTTAATGCAAAGTCTTTTGCACCAGTTTTCAGAGGAAAAATGTCCAGGGAGAAAGTGCCAGGTTTTTTTTTTTCCATGTGTGATATTGAAAATGCAAAACGAGGTGCGCTGCTGCCTCCCCTGACCTGCCGGTACGCAGGGTACGGATGAAGTGGCGCGCGCCCCATGCTGGCTGCGCAGTTTTCAGAAGCCCCGAGTCTGGAAGATCACCTTCTCAGATTCACCTCACTTTTATGTGCAGGGCAGTGTAACACGCACTGCCGGTGTGTGATTATTCCCAGGGCCAGACCAAGGAAGCTCCCTGAATCTGGGCCTGAGGAGGTGGGGGAGTGACTGACCAGGGAGGGAGGCAGTGCTTAGGAGGGAAGAGAGAGAGACTGGGAATTATTGTCATGGTGATTAGGGTGAGGGGCACAAGGGAGGTAGTGAGGAGGAGGGAGGATGGGAAGGTGACCTGATTAAGGAGGCGGCACTAGAGGAGGGTTGTGGCAGGTAGTGGGGAGGAGGGAAGGAACAGGAGATGGAGAGAGGAACTGGGGAGACAGTGCGAGAATGACTGATCAGGGTGCGGCGAGCAGGTTTTTCTTGCTGAGCTGTGGCAGGACCAGACAGATTTGAGCCCTTTCCTGTTCTGCCCAGTTTCCCTCCTGCCCTCCTTCCATACTATTCCCCCCTCCCCCCCCCCCTCCACCAGCACTGGTGTAGGGAAAGCTGAGGCCCTTTGAGGAATCTCTTCAGGCCTGGGTGTTAAGCTGCAGCCGCTCTGTGTCTTGTACAGATGGCTTTTCTTAGGATCTTAGTCTCAGGAGTCCTACTTTTTGGTTGCAATGCTTTACCCTGTTTCCAGGTTTGTTTGCAATACAAGCTGTGGGCACGGCCTTTTGCTCATGTTATGATGACAAACAGCAATGCTGCGCCCATGATTTACTGAGCCTGATAGTGACAGGAGCTTTCCAAGGCATTCAGCTCTCCTGTTTTCCTTAGGAAGGAAAGGAAGATTCAGTACCGAAGGGGGTTCCAGAACGATCTTGATTTCTTTCCCTAATGCTGCTGCTTTCCAGACAGATTTAAGATCTGGAGGCCACAGAGTGGTTCAGGGTGCTGCCGGCCTGTTGGTTGCACAGTTCTGTTGTTATTATTTTTTTTTATTACCTCATTACCTCATATTTACAATATTATCAGAAGCATAATTTGTAAAAAAAGAAAGTGGGGGAAAAGCAGAAAGCAGAAAAGCAAGAACTGGAAATAAGGTGAAAGAATGAATCCAGCATTGGGGAGCTCCTACAGACAGGTGGCAGGCGATGTGAGTCAAAAAAAAAAGGACGGAGGAAGCAGGAAGGTAGAGTCAGATCCGCGGGACAGGAGCTGCGGGCGGCTCGGTCACATCTTGCCCTGCAGGTTCAGCACCAGGAAAAGTCCAGAAATGTTTGGGGGCAAAGAAGAGATGAGGAAGTTCGACCTCACTTCTCCCCTCCTGAGGGAAACGCCGCTGCCGCCCCCCCCCCCCCCCCAGCCCAGAAAGGCAGGATTCCCGTCGCATGCAAGGGCAGCTTCCCGTGCCGGGATTCCCGTCCTGCACCTCTGGGAGATCACGGCTCAAAACTGCAGCCCGCTCGGAAGAGAGAGGAGGAATATAAATGTCTTAATGAAAGAAAACAAGCAAATCCACTCAGCAAAATGTGCAGCCAGAGAACTGCCAGGGAAGGTCTTGCCTGAAAGCCCAGGCTCTGATACTGCCTGGTAAATGTGAACCTTCACCTCCTGCATTGGGGCTGCTGCATTTAGTTAATCCCTTAATCCAGGCCTTCTCAAACGGTGGGTTGGGACCCCAAATGCGGTCGCAAGTGCCTCCTACTGCAGCGCTCTTCCTGTGCCAGAAGCACCAGCATTAGTGGTGGACGTCAGCCTGGGGCCTGAGAGTCTGCACGCACTCACAGACCCTGCAGTGGTCCTGTCCTCTCACGAGTTTCTGGGGCCTGAGAGCCTGCACGCACTCACAGACCCTGCAGTGGTCCTGTCCTCTCACGAGTTTCTGGGGCCTGAGAGCCTGCACGCACTCACAGACCCTGCAGTGGTCCTGTCCTCTCACGAGTTTCTGGGGCCTGAGAGCCTGCACGCACTCACAGACCCTGCAGTGCTCCTGTCCTCTCATGAGTTTCTGGAAGTCAGCGTGGGGCCTGAGAGCCTGCATGCACTCACAGACCCTGCAGTGGTCCTGTCCTCTCATGAGTTTCTGGAAGTCAGCATTGGGCCTGAGAGCCTGCACGCACTCACTGACCCTGCAGTGGTCCTGTCCTCGCATGAGTTTCTGGAAGTCAGCATTGGGCCTGAGAGCCTGCACGCACTCACTGACCCTGCAATGGTCCTGTCCTCTCATGAGTTTCTGGAAGTCAGCATTGGGCCTGAGAGCCTGCATGCACTCACAGACCCTGCAATGGTCCTGTCCTCTCATGAGTTTCTGGAAGTCAGCATTGGGCCTGAGAGCCTGCACACACTCACAGACCCTGCAGTGGTCCTGTCCTCTCATGAGTTTCAAGAAGTCAGCGTGGGGCCTGAGAGCCTGCATGCACTCACAGACCCTGCAGTGGTCCTGTCCTCTCATGAGTTTCTGGAAGTCAGCATTGGGCCTGAGAGCCTGCACGCACTCACTGACCCTGCAGTGGTCCTGTCCTCGCATGAGTTTCTGGAAGTCAGCATTGGGCCTGAGAGCCTGCACGCACTCACTGACCCTGCAATGGTCCTGTACTCGCATGAGTTTCTGGAAGTCAGCATTGGGCCTGAGAGCCTGCATGCACTCACAGACCCTGCAATGGTCCTGTCCTCTCATGAGTTTCTGGAAGTCAGCATTGGGCCTGAGAGCCTGCACGCACTCACTGACCCTGCAGTGGTCCTGTCCTCTCATGAGTTTCTGGAAGTCAGCATTGGGCCTGAGAGCCTGCACGCACTCACAGACCCTGCAGTGGTCCTGTCCTCTCTCATGAGTTTCAAGAAGTCAGCATTGGACCTGAGAGCCTGCACGCACTCACAGACCCTGTAGTGGTCCTGTCCTCTCATGAGTTTCTGGAAGTCAGCATTGGGCCTGAGAGCCTGCATGCACTCACAGGCCCTGCAGTGGTCCTGTCCTCTCATGAGTTTCTGGAAGTCAGCATTGGGCCTGAGAGCCTGCATGCACTCACAGGCCCTGCAATGGTCCTGTCCTCTCATGAGTTTCTGGAAGTCAGCATTGGGCCTGAGAGCCTGCACGCACTCACTGACCCTGCAGTGGTCCTGTCCTCTCATGAGTTTCTGGAAGTCAGCATTGGGCCTGAGAGCCTGCACGCACTCACAGGCCCTGCAGTGGTCCTGTCCTCTCATGAGTTTCAAGAAGTCAGCATTGGGCCTGAGAGCCTGCATGCACTCACAGGCCCTGCAGTGGTCCTGTCCTCTCATGAGTTTCAAGAAGTCAGCATTGGGCCTGAGAGCCTGCATGCACTCACAGGCCCTGCAGTGGTCCTGTCCTCTCATGAGTTTCAAGAAGTCAGCATTGGGCCTGAGAGCCTGCATGCACTCACAGACCCTGCAGTGGTCCTATCCTCTCATGAGTTTCTGGAAGTCAGCATTGGGCCTGAGAGCCTGAATAGGAAAATTGGTTCTTACCTGCTAATTTTCGTTCCTGTAGTACCACGGATCAGTCCAGGACAGCTGGGTTTTGCCTCCCCACCAGCAGATGGAGAAAGAAGAAGACTTTGCGGACTCTGTCCTATACCCCTGAGGTGCCACCTAGTGTCTGCCAGTATGATTCAGTACCCAAGCAGAAAAAACAGATACAAATAACCATAACTATCAACCATAAAACCACCTTCCTCGCAGAGCAGAGGATATGAACACACTAAACCGCATGTAACAAATAACGAAATGCAGAGAATAAAACTTGCATAGAGAATGATCAGCCACCAGCCGAGCGGACTCTCCATCGTCTTCCTGGGCGGGTCGTCTGGACTGATCTGTGCCAGTACAGGAACGAAAATTAGCAGGTAAGAACCAATTTTCCTTTCCCTGTACGTACCCGGATCAGTCCAGGACAGCTGGGATGTAGCAAAGCTTCCCTAACCAGGGTGGGACTGAGAGAGTCCCGCTCGGAGCACACTGGCCCCAAAGGAACCGGGCTCTGGAGCCCGGACATCAAGCCGATAATGTCTTGCAGAGACTGCCAGGCTGCCGCCCTACAAATTTCCTGTGGTGACACCTGCTGACACTCCGCCCAAGAGGTCGACTGCGAGCGAGTAGAATGAGCCTTAAGGCCAGAAGGAAGCGGACGACCCTGAACCAGGTAAGCAGAAGAAATCGCCTCCTTCAACCATCGGGCAATCGTTGACTTAGATGCCTTCTGCCCTTTTTTGGGCTATACTCCAAGTACGAAGAGGTGATCCGAGAGCCGAAAACCGTTCGTTACCTCTAAATAGCGTAACAGAGCCCTCTTCACGTCCAACTTCTGCAACTCCTTTGCCTCTGGAGAAGAAGAATCCAGCCCCGCAAAGGAAGGAAGTTCCACAGACTGGTTCACATGAAAAGATGACACCACCTTCGGGAGAAAAGAGGGAACGGTTCTCAGGGAGACTCCCGCCTCGGAAATCCGCAAGAAGGGCTCCCTGCACGACAGGGCCTGAAGCTCGGACACCCGTCTAGAGGAAGAAACCGCCACCAGAAAAACCATCTTCAAGGTCAGATCCGTCAAAGTCACCCGACGCAATGGTTCAAAAGGAGCCGAACAAAGCACTTTGAGTACCAGGTTCAATCTCCAAGAAGGACACGGACTCCGGACCGGAGGGCAAAGGTGCTTAACGCCCCGCAAAAAACGAACCACATCCGGGTGAGAGGCAAGAGGCACTCCCTGCACCTTCCCTCTGAAACTGCCCAGAGCCGCCACCTGCACCCGCAGCGAATTGAATGCCAAACCCTTGGCTAGTCCTGCCTGTAAGAAATCCAGAACTTCCGGAATAGACGCCTTGGCCGGCTGGACACCGTGGTCGATACACCAGGAGTCAAAGATCCCCCAGACTCGGACCTACGCCATAGACGTAGAAGTCTTGCGGGAACGTAAGAGCGTGGCCACCACCGCATCAGAGTAACCCTTACTCTTCAACCGACGCCTTTCTTAAGCCATGCCGCTAGACAAAAGCGATCTGCCTCTGTGAAACAGACGGGCCCCTGCCGCATTAGCGTGGGAGACGGATGAAACCTCAGTGGACCGTCCACTGCCAGAGCCAGAAGATCCGCGAACCACAGACGCCTTGGCCACTCCGGGGCCACTAGAATCACCTTTCCGGCGTGACTTTCCATGCGGCGCAGGACTTTGCCCACCAACGGCCATGGGGGAAACACGTACAGGAGAATGTTCCTGGGCCAGGGGAGAACCAGAGCGTCCACTCCCTCTGCCCCCGGTTCCCGCCGACGACTGAAGAACCGAGGGGCCTTGGCGTTGCGGTACGTCGCCATCAGATCCATAGCCGGCGTGGACCACCGGTCGCACAGACGATGAAAGGCGTCGTCGGTGAGTTCCCACTCTCCGGGGTCTAGTTGGTGGCGACTGAGAAAATCCGCTTCGACGTTGTCCACTTCTGCAATGTGAGACGCCGCTATCCGGTAAAGATGTGCCTCTGCCCAGCGGAGCTCCCGCAGAGCATCTCCCCGCCCTGGGCACGGGGTCCTGCCTGCCTGGGCTTTGCACGCTCCGGCCGAGAAACCATGTGCAGGCCGCTGGAGGAGAGGGTAATAAAGCACCGGGGGGGGGGAGCCGCATCGACTGGGACGCCCTGCCCACCTCGGGCAGAGACTCAGGCCGCTGCAGCGCAGAGAGCCTGTGCCCCTCTGGGGCATTTATTGCACAAAGACATAAATCCAGGGACTATAGAGCTCGTTGCACAAGACAGGCGGCCCCAGCTGTGCATAGGCCTCCCCTCGGGTGCACACGGTGGACACTCTGAGGCAGTAAGGGGTCCCCTCGGGTGCACGTGCTGACAGTCTGCAGTAAGAGGTCCCCTGGGTGCACGCGGTGACACAGTTCTGAGGCAGTAAGAGGTCCCCTCGGGTGCACGTGCTGACAGTCTGAGGCAGTAAGAGGTCCCCTCGGGTGCACGCGGTGACAGTCTGATGCAGAGAGTAAGAGGTCCCCTCGGGTGCACGGGGTGACAGTCTGAGGCAGTAAGTAAAGGTCCCCTCGGGTGCAGCGGGTGACAGTCTGATAGTAAGTAAGAGTGCCCTCGGGTGCACGCTTGACAGTCTGAGGCAGTAGAGGGCCCCTCGGGTGCACGTGCTGACAGTTCTGAGGCAGTAGTAAAAGGTCCCCTCGGTGCAGCGGTGACAGTCTGAGGCAGTAAGAGGTCTCCTCGGGTGCACACGGTGACACTCTGAGCAGTACAGTAAGAGGTCCCCTCGGGTGCACCGGTGACAGTCTGAGGCAAGTAAGAGGTCCCCTCGGGTGCACGCGGGTGACAGTCTGAGGCAGTAAGAGGGGCCCCTCGGGTGCACGTGCTGACAGTCTGAGGCAGTAAGAGGTCCCCTCGGGTGCACGCGGTGACAGTCTGAGGCAGTAAGAGGTCCCCTCGGGTGCACGTGCTGACAGTCTGAGGCAGTAAGAGGGCCCCTCGGGTGCACGTGCTGACAGTCTGAGGCAGTAAGAGGTCCCCTCGGGTGCACGCGGTGACAGTCTGAGGCAGTAAGAGGTCCCCTCGGGTGCACGCGGTGACAGTCTGAGGCAGTAAGGGGTCCCCTCGGGTGCACGTGCTGACAGTCTGAGGCAGTAAGAGGTCCCCCTCGGGTGCACGCGGGTGACAGTCTGAGGCAGTAAGAGGGCCCCTCGGGTGCACGTGCTGACAGTCTGAGGCAGTAAGAGGGCCCCTCGGGTGCACGTGGTGACACTATGAGGCAGTAAGAGGGCCCCTCGGGTGCACGCGGTGACACTCTGAGGCAGTAAGAGGGCCCCTCGGGTGCACGCGGTGACACTCTGAGGCAGTAAGAGGGCCCCTCGGGTGCACGCGGTGACAGTCTGAGGCAGTAAGAGCGCCCCTCGGGTGCAACGCGGTGACACTCTGAGGCAGTAAGAGGTCCCCTCGGGTGCACGCGGGTGACAGTCTGAGGCAGTAAGAGGTCCCCTCGGGTGGCACGCGGTGACAGTCTGCAGGCAGTAAGAGGTCCCCTCGGGTGCACACGGTGACAGTCTGAGGCAGTAAGAGGGTCCCCTCGGGTGCACGCGGTGACAGTCTGAGGCAGTAAGAGGGCCCCTCGGGGTGCACGCGGTGACAGTCTGAGGCAGTAAGAGGGCCCCTCGGGTGCACGTGCTGACAGTCTTGAGGCAGTAAGAGGTCCCCTCGGGTGCACGCGTGACAGTCGGAGGCAGTAAGAGAGGTCTCCTCGGGTGCACACGGTGACACTCTGAGGCAGTAAGAGGTCCCCTCGGTGCACCACGGTGACAGTCTGAGGCAGTAAGAGGTCCCTCGGGTGCACGCGGGTGACAGTCTGAGGCAGTAAGAGGGCCCCTCGGGTGCACGTGCTGACAGTCCTGAGGCAGTAAGAGGTCCCCTCGGGTGCACGCCGGGTGACAGTCTGAGGCAGTAAGAGGTCCCCTCGGGTGCACGTGCTGACAGTCTGAGGGCAGTGTAAGAGGGCCCCCTCGGGTGCACGTGCTGACAGTCTGAGGCAGTAAGTACAGAGGTCCCCTCGGGTGCACGCGGTGACAGTCTGAGGCAGAGTAAGAGGTCCCCTCGGGTGCACGCGGGGCGGTGGTGACAGTCTGAGGCAGTAAGGGGTCCCCTCGGGTGCACGTGCTGAACAGTCTGAGGCAGAGTAAGAGGTCCCCTCGGGTGCACGCGGTGACAGTCTGAGGCAGTAAGAGGGCCCCCTCGGGTGCACGTGCTGACAGTCTGAGGCAGTACAGAGGGCCCCTCGGGTGCACGCGGGTGACACTCTGAGGCAGTAAGAGGGCCCCTCGGGTGCACGCGGTGACAACTCTGAGGCAAGTAAGAGGGCCCCTCGGGTGCACGCGTGACAGTCTGAGCGTAAGAGGGCCCCTCGGGTGCACGCGGTGACACTCTGAGGCAGTAAGAGGGTCCCCTCGGGTGCACGCGGTGACACTCTGAGGCAGTAGAGGTCCCCTCGGGTGCACGCGGTGACAGTCTGAGGCAGTAAAGTAGGTCCCCTCGGGTGCACGCGGTGACCAGTTCCTTTTTTCGGTGAAAGAGGACCTGAGGGCAGTAAGAGGGCCCCTCTGGTGCACTGCGGTGACAGGTCTGAGGCAGTAAGGAGGGCGCCTCTCGGTGCACGTGCTGACAGTCTGAGGCAGTAAGAGGGCCCCTCGGGTGCACGTGCTGACAGTCTGAGGCAGTAAGAGGGCCCCTCGGGTGCACGCGGTGACAGTCCTGAGGCAGTAAGAGGTCCCCTCTGGTGCACGCGGTGACAGTCTGAGGCAGTAAGAGGGCCCCTCGGTCACGCGCTGACAGTCGAGGCAGTAAGAAGGGGCCCCTCGGGTGCACGCGCTGAAGTCTGAGGCAGTAAGAGGGCCCCTCGGGTGCACGCGCTGACAGGCTGAGGCAGTAAGAGGTCCCCACGGGTGCACGCGCTGACAGTCTGAGGCAGAGTAAGAGGTCCCCTCGGGTGCACGCGCTGACAGTCTGAGGCAGTAAGAGGTCCCCTCGGGTTGCACGCGCTGACAGTCTGAAGGCAGTAAGAGGTCCCCTCGGGGTGCACGCGCTGACAGTCTGAGCAGTAAGAGGTGTCCCCTCGGGTTGCACGCGCTGACAGTCTGAGGCAGTAAAGAGGGCCCCTCGGGTGCACGCGGTGACAGTCCTGAGGCAGTAAGAGGGCCCCTCGGGTGGCACGCGGTGAAACTCTGAGGCAGTAAGAGGGTCCCCTCGGGTGCACGCGTGACACTCTGAGGCAGTAGAGTCCCCTCGGGTGCACGCGGTGACAGTCTGAGGCAGTAAGAGGTCCCTCGGGTGCACGTGCTGACAGTCTGGGGCAGTAAGAGGTCCCCTCGGGTGCACGCGGGTGGACAGTCTGGGGCAGTAAGAGTCTCCTCGGGTGCACGTGGGTGACAGTCTGAGGCAGTAGAGAGGTTCTCCTCGGGTGCACGTGGTGACAGTCTGAGGCAGTAAGAGGTCCTCCTCGGGTGCACGTGGTGACAGTCTGAGGCAGTAAGAGGCCCCTCGGGTGCACGTGCTGACAGTCTGAGGAGTAGAGGTCCCCTCGGGTGCACGCGGTGACAGTCTGAAGGCAGTAAGAAGGTCTCCTCGGGTGCACGTGGTGACAGTCTGAGGCAGTAAGAGGTCTCCTCGGTGCACGTGATGACAGTCTGAGGCAGTAAGAGGGGCCCCTCGGGTGCACGCGGTGACAGTCTGAGGGCAGTAAGAGGTCCCCTCGGGGTGCACGCGTTGACAGTCTGAGGCAGTAAGAGGGCCCCTCGGGTGCACGCGGTGACAGTCTGAGGCAGTAGAGAGGTCCCTCGCGCACACATTAGTGCAATAAGTGCACGGCTTGCGAATGCGCATGCGCCAGCCTAAGTCCTCACGCGGCGTTCAGCGGACCCTGAGCAGCACAGGCCCTGCCTTGTGCGTGCGTCTCTGCAGAGATCCCCACCCCCGCCTTTCACACCCAGGCCCATGGGCAGCGTCCAACCGTCAGGACCGTGGCCAGGCTTTGCACGGCATTTCCCCCACCTGCCTCTCCTGCCCCTTCCGATGGCTCTGCTGACAGGGGTTGCTAAAATGTGGTGCCTCCTGTAAATCTGCAGCTAAAATTACCCGTGAGACCATTTAAACCTGATTCTCACTTCTGCTTTTGAATTTTCTTCCTGTCTTGATGTGAGATTCATGTTTAAAGGGTTGGAAAGCTTTTTTCCCTCCACTGTTCTATGGGACATTAAATCAGGGGGTGCTGTTGTCCTGTTCTTCAACAATCCTATGCAGGGTCACACTGATACACGTAAAGCATGAATACAGCACAGACAGCTGAAAAGCTGATCTTCCTCCATGCACCATGCAGGAATCACACTGATACACGTAAAGGCATGAATACAGCACAGACAGCTGAAGAGCAGATCTTCATCAGAGCCCCATGCAGGAATCACACTGAGTACACGTAAAGCAATGAACACAGCACAGACAGCTGAAGAGCAGATCTTCATCAGAGCCCCATGCAGGAATCGCACTGATACACGTAAGCATGAACACAGCACAGACAGCTGAGGAGCAGATCTTCATCAGAGCCCCATGCAGGGGTCACACTGATACACGTAAAGCATGAATACAGCACAGACAGCTGAAAAGCGGGATCTTCCTCCATGCACCATGCAGGAATCACACTGATACACGTAAAGCATGAATACAGCACAGACAGCTGAAAAGCGGATCTTCCTCCATGCACCATGCAGGAATCACACTGATACACGTAAAGCATGAATACAGCACAGACAGCTGAAGAGCAGATCTTCATCAGAGCCCCATGCAGGAATCAACACTGATACACGTAAAGCATGAACACAGCACAGACGGCTGAAGAGCACATCTTCATCAGAGCCCCATGCAGGGGTCACACTGATACATGTAAAGCATGAATACAGCACAGACAGCTGAAGAGCAGATCTTCATCAGAGCCCCATGCAGGGGTCACACAGATACATGTAAAGCATGAACACAGCACAGACAGCTGAAGAGCAGATCTTTATCAGCGCCCCATGCAGGGGTCACACTGATACATGTAAAGCATGGACACAGCACAG